>NC_048308.1:21877209-21916192 GCF_013100865.1 Trachemys scripta elegans | reverse complement strand
TCTTCGGAGCATCCGAAGAAGTGGGCTGTAGTCCACGAAAGCTTATGCTCTAATAAATTTGTTAGTCTCTAAGGTGCCACAAGTACTCCTGTTTTTCTTTTTACACTTTAATTAAAGAGAGTAAGTCTACACCTATAAGGACTTTGTTACCCATGTAATTACATAACGATTGCAAATCATTTTATTAGTCTATCTCCAACAGTTAACTTTTCTCAGAGAAACATGTTTTTCTTTTTGGTAAGCCCTGTGAATCTGTGAATTTTAGAGCATATTTTGCTACCTGTTTCACCTTTGCCTCTACATGGTAATTAGTACTGTGAATGGACAGGTACAGATCAGAGAATATTGATTTCTTTAAAAATCTAGTTTATTACTGGGAATATGTTCTGGTTAGCATACTGGACTGTGAGGCAGGAGATCTGGATTCTAGTCCTAGTTCTGCTGGAGATTCTTTGGGTCAGGGTCTGATCTCCCCTGCACCAGTGTTTAGTCAGTGGAATTATACCATTGTATAGCTGCAGAAGACAAGATCAAAATCAAGAGCCATGTGTGCTGTCAGGCATGTCAGTTAACCTCTCTGTGCTTGTTTTCCTGTACCTTATTGGTACAGCATCATGGGGACATAATCTTTACCTCCTTCAAATGGTTTTTGTAAGGTTTAGTATTTACAAAGTACTTTGAGATCCTTAGTAGCTGCAGAGATATTATTTATTATTATGGTTTCATGATAAACTAATCAGGTGCAAAGGAAATTGATTAAGCAAATTATGAATATATGTATCAAATAATCAGATTCTTACACTTTGTTATAGACCTGATTATTCTAATTTAGAATACAACTTAGCTTTTAAATAACTACTATTCTTACCATTGGATGGGCAGAAGTTAGCAATAATCACTGAAGCAATGATGATTATTGACTGGAAGGTATTTTAAAATGTGAGCTCTGTTATGTGGAGTTTAGAAAGCAGCTGCACATAAGCATTTTAATCTCATTTCAATTTAGGAGCAGTAAGGATAAATTGAAACCTAAAGGAATACACATATATCCAAATCCTGGTCCCATTGAAGAAAATGGGAGTTTTACCATTAACTTCAGTGGGACCCAGATTTGGGTCATAAAAGGTTGATCTGGTGCCAATTTATATCAATGGAAATATTTTGGTCAGGTTTAATGTAGACATTTGCTCAAACGGAGCAAAAGTTTTTGATTTTGGTTTTCTCTTCAATATCATCTAAACCCGAAAGAAGCCTAGGGACCAGATCTTGCTCAGTTTATGTACACATAACTCCTTAGCCATAATTAGGCCCTTTGAATTTTGTGGCCCACTTCCATGAATAAGGACTAGTAACATAAGAAATGTGAGCAAGATCTGGCCCACGATAAATGATGCTTACTACTTTATAAACTAAGCTATAAAACGTTTAGTGTTATAGCGATCTGGTGAAAGAAAAGTAGCTTTGTATATTCCTGAAATCTAAAATAAACTGAAATGTTTCTACATTACATGTCAACTTTCAATCATCTATCAAAACAACCAAGCTTCTTCATTTAATTAATTACAGCATCTTGGTTCTTGGGAAGAACCAAATGAAAATATCTTCTTTGCAACTATCAGAGCTTTTTTCAAGTTTCACTCTTCCGCCTCCCAAGAATCCTCAGGCTTCACTATTCCACACACTGCCTTATCTTTGCTGTCCTATGACAAGCCCCAAAGCCTCGAACATTTCATAATGACTATGTGACAAATTGTTGTGCTTTTATTCATGTTGGACATCTTTGCCAGGATTGCTTGTTGTGTTTTCTATTTGGCTGTGTCATGGGACCAAAGGTGGCTGCTTTTGTACAGCATGTCAAATCTGGTTAACATGCAGCTATTTATCTTTAAAACCACTCCTGAACAATGGCAATGGTGCACTGGGCCACTTGTACAGGGTTGTGAGCATAAAACATTTTTTTAGTGCTATCCTCTCTGTATGTATGCGTGCACCTCACTTTGAGGCATTCTGGTGAACAGGTCATGCAGCAGACAAGATGTTTCATAATTTTGGGAACCTTTTACAGACAAATTGTACAGTGCAAGTGTAGTGTAACTGAACTGCGGGATGCCCAGTGAAGTGTAGAAAATCAGATACAACACAGCCTGAAAGAATGAAACAAGAATTCATACCTATGTATATTTACAGTATTCTATAAAGAATTCATATAAAGAGGAATACACATTTATTTTCTGTTTTTATGTTGTGATTATATATAAGTGTGTGTATTTAAGTATGTATATATCTACATATGCATGTAAGTAGTATCTCATAGGAATAAGGGAATTTTACTGTGTGTAGTGCATATGTGTACATACGTGGTATGTGTACCAGTTGTGTGTGTGTGTGTGTGTGTGTGTGTGTAGATGATGGAGAGACATTTATTGTGATATAAATACCAAGCTTTTTACTCTATAAATAAAAAGCTATGCAGCAAAGTTTGCAGCTCTGGTCAATTTCCAGATATTCAAGTCACGCAGAAACATTTCTGGTGACAATCACTTCCTAGTAAATACAGAAATAATTATCAAATGAAAAGGCTGGTAGAGAACTTGAAAAGTTTTATTTAATAGAAAAATGAGAACTAACTATACAAGTAGCAATTCCTTGTTGCAGTTGGAACATTTAAGATAGCAGAACTCTATGTTTTTTTAATGATTTGCTGTGTTGTGTAATAATTAAACATATAGTGCAGTGAGGTTACTTGAAGGAACAGGCATACTATGTATGTTTTTTGAGTAAAGGACCCAGGAGATTGCCTTTCACTTTGAAAACAATCCCTAATATCAGGAAAATGCTCTGTTTGTTTATGCGTACATAATGCAAGTTTGTCCGCCTGGGAACTGCAGCAAATGGGAGAAGTATGCATGGATTTCACAGGTAACAGGATTACGTGGGCACATAATTGATCCATTTGGAGAAAAAAATGACAGTGCTCTAAAGATGCCTAGGCTTTGGAGATGGAGTTTATGAAACAGGCATTTGTAAATTCTAAAGAATCAATATGTCAATTTTATTACATCTCAGGACCAGCTGGGCATTAAAGGAACAGTAGCCTTTTTAAAATTGCAGCTGTGTATTCCTGCATTGTGTACCTTTCTTAAAAGGCTTAGAATTTTATAAAATGTACTTTGCTCAGAGATTTGCACCTTTTCAAGAACTGGTGTACATTGACAAAAAAGACACAACACATTACATTGTGTCAGTTTTCCTCTTACCGAAATAGCTGGTTAAAACTGCTAAACCAGCAATTATATTATATACAGATCTCATTAATAGTTACATACAAAGAAGGAGAACAATGACTGCTCATATCCAAAATACTGAAAACATTGCAAAGCTGTTAGAATGCATACCTGTAATTCAAGCCAAGATTTCATCACATGCTGATGATGCAGTAAGTCAGTGTCAGAGACCTGAAAGTTCACATTAGAGATTTCTCATTAAATCTGGCCCGTGTCAGTGCAAAATGGTATGTGTGTTGTTGTTGCAATGCATTTTCTCTTCCAAGGATTTCACTGTCTTCAGTCATTTTGATTTTAAAATACATAGAGATTACATAGAAATTCAGTATAAAATATATGTAGATCTGCTGAATGGGGTTTGGGTTTATGATGGAAGATTAATGCTTGCAGTTGAAAAAGCAACCCACAATGGGCTATAGACCCTGACACAGCATTCTGACCAGCATTATTAGCCACTGGAGGTTTCATTTTCAACCCAATGGGCAACAATTTTTCTATGTAAGATGTAAATTCCATAAATATCTATAGGACACTTGGTTCAGGTCACATATTAGTAATAGCAGAGCATGTTTTGGGCTTCCAGACTTCAGTATGTGTTCTATTGTCTTCTTCCATACTTAGCTACCTGTTGATGTTGCTATGGATCTGAAACCTTTAGATTACTGTTCAATTCCAAATGCTGAATGTACAACCACGTTTGCAAAAGCAACCACTGATTCTGGATGTCTCAATGGTTTGGTGCTAGCAGGAGCTGCAGGTGCTCAATATTTCTGAAAGTCAGGTCCTAAGCCACTCTAGTTGGACAACCAAAAATTAAGGCAACCAAAATCAGTGGCCACTTTTGAAAATCTTGGCCTGAAGACCTTCTCTGATTCTTCCCTGGCCCTATGACTACATCCTCAAACCTTGTGGGCCCTCTTTGGTCCCTAACTAGTGCCCTCCTAGCTCTTCCTGGCTGCTTTCCTTTTCCTTTTGGCCCATTGAAATATTCTCCAGGTTCAGTCCAGCTTCACCCATAGGCTCTCTTATGTTCCCCAACTGTTTCAGCTACTCCAGTCTTCTTCCTAATACACTTCTCTTCCTTCCCTCATTCTCAGTCTTTTCTGCAACTCCTTTGACAATTCTGAACACTCACCTAGCCTTCTCCCATACTCTGCATTCTGTTCTCTCAGATTCCCACTTCCTCCCCCATGGCTGAAGCTTGACTGCAGTCTTTTGACAAGATTTCTACTTTGGTTTCAGAAAGAGTGATAAGGTTTCTTTGACATTCAGTGCACACTGCAATTCTTAACTGTGTAAATCTGGTGGTTATTAGAACAAGTTAAAACATATCACTTGTCCATGTTTGAATACATCATAAGTAGATTCACAATACGAGAGTATAATATATGAAACAGGTAGGGTGCCAGTGATATATCTGTACTATATCCCCGCCTCTCCCAAAGAACAGTAAAATATGCATTATGTTGTAAAATAAAAATGTCTAGGTTACCCCAAAAAAGTATGGAAGAGCACATGCAAACATGACAAGCCAGTTAGTCACTTTTTATGGTCATACAGTAGGCATGTAGTAAAACTTATTCTGTAACTTTGTACTTCTCCTCCAAAAAAGTTCCAGCCCATTTCCTCAAGTCTTCATCAGCTAAGGGACACAGGGCAAAAGAGACTCAGAATGTTTCCATAGAAATTTGTGTCAGCAGAGAAAATGAGGATGACATTTTGTCAAGCACACACATCATGAAACACACCCCAAAAAGAGACACTTAAATAGACTAGACTGAAACGTACAGAATAGCAGGAAATTCAGAGACGAGGCTTCCCTGTTCAATGCACAGGTCATGTCTGTGTGTTTAGTAAGAACATGTATGGCATGCAAACTTACTAGCTTGGCCCAATATCCTGTGGTTCAAAGGTGAGAAAAGCTTTAACTTTATATTTCCTATACTAGTAATTTGTACCGCCAAAGCAATGAGAGTCTGAAGATCTCAGACCACACCCCATATTGTTCGGGGAGTATTAGACTCAGATGAGAAAACTGAGGTACAAAGAGTTTAAGTAACTTGGCAAAGGCCAAACAGCAAGTCAGCAACAGAGTCAGAGACTACAAACCAGGGACCAGATTCTGATCTCATTCACACCAGTGAAAATCTAGCATCACTACATTGACAGTTTTAACATTCTGACAGCTCTTTGAATCTGGTTTTAAGAGAAAAGCAAAGCTCTAGAAAGATAAGGTGAACAAATGGAAAAACACAACCTGTCATTGATCTGATTGATGGTTCTTCCATTGAGATCATAACAGCTTCTTCAGAGACTTTTACAATCTCTGTGGAAGTGCAGGAGGCACTGCCAATATCTGCAGATCATTGGCATGATAGACCGTAACGGCTTCTTCAGAGCCGTTACGGTCTAATGTGTCAATGCGTACTTAGGGAGTCCTCAATGCATGGATCATTGACATGGTACTACATAACGGCTCCTTAGAAGCCATTACTGGGTATCAAGTCAATGCATACTTAGGGAGCCTTTAATGCATGGACCCACACAAGTTGACTTGCTCTGAATACTAAAAATCCTTAGGAAAATTAGTTACTGCATATGTCATTTGGGGAGCTTATTAATACCCAAATACAAGAGTGCATCTTGTGAATTACGTGCATGAACATTTTTATTTAAAAAGAAAGCCTAACTGAAACTAGTGTGAGAGAGCATCTGAAAACCATGAACTTCTCATTTTTCCCATCCAGACACCTCATTTTATTTAATAAAATATGTAAAAAAAATTCACTCCCAGTCTGAGAAAGTGAAGCCAAGATTCAGTCCAGAACAAAATTTTATGGCTAGAAAGTCCTGAAAATAAGGGGTTGTAATGGAAATGCTGACAAACTCTTAACTATAAAGCAACAGTGCTGTATATTGTACCACTATAGTAACTTTACTGTACATAAAAAAAATACCAAGTATTTATGATGATCTCTGCAAGATGTTTCATTCTCTTTCTTTATCAAGCTTGAAAGAAATACCATCCTGAACAACAAAGACTTTACAATGTTAAATATCATGTCGTCCAGTTAGTAGCTTAGCTAGATTTTTTGACCCATTCCCTGGGGAGTGTTGAACAAGACTTCCCAAATTGTTGTACTGCCTCTTCCTTCATTTGTAAATGAACGCCCCATCATTTTTATTCCTGCAAAAGAGATTTCACTGCACTGAGTTGAAAATGGTTCTAGTTTGCTGTTGTTGATATTTTTCTTTTGTGTTCTGCTTGCTGACTGACATCTGCTATCATGCTAAGCAGGTGTTCCTATGTAAACGAACGTGCCCTGTTTGTGTTTCGCCATCCTTGCTACTGCGCACCCAAATGAGCAGCGTGATTAAGAATCCTGTAAATTTTTGAAAGGAAACGGATGGCTGCCCTACTAGAACATAATTACACCGTTCCAACATCCGCAGCTCACTGCTGCAGCCGAGTTGGAGAACAGCAGAAATTAATAATATATAATAGCATCATTCTCGTAATTTATAAATGAAATAAAGTAGAGAGGAGATTCTGCTGATATGCATTTTCTTCTTAATTCTAAAAGACAAAGTATAGATTAGAATTTTACTGGGGTGAAACCTGGCCAGCAATATCACACTAGTTGCAAGTATAGGACCTGATTCATGATAGGGATTTTGCTTAGGGAAAAGAGCTAATATCTTTTATTAGACTAGAGTAAAAAAAAAAATGAGTATACAAAGACCTTTAAAGCCCCTGATGAAGAGAGTGTAGGAAATCTCTAAAGATTGTATATCTCGCTTTTGGCTCAACTCATTTCAAGGTATTGCAGCAAGACTTTGCTGTGTGCTGCATTTTTTTTCTTTTACTAAATTAACACACTATTATAGATCAACCCCTTAGAGAGGAGAGAGGCTTAATCAGTTAAATATGTTGTCTAATATCATATTTTTGTTTAAAAACACTGATGTTTTCAAAAACAATATTTTGAGCTCCATAAATGTGCCAAAGAGAGCAATGCCGCATATCCGCTGAAGTCAGTCCCCGCAGTTAGTTCTTTAATTATGCCTCTTAGCCCGGCTGAAGAAATGATACAACTTTCTGAAGAAGAAAATATATTATTTGTAAAGAGTAATCAATCTGCCATTTTTTTCCATTACATATGAACATCCAAGTCAGTTAAACAGTTTTTATTTTTCTTCCCTAGTAACCCTTCAATAGTTACCAGGGACACAGCCCAACTGATACCTACTTTCACTGGGATAAACTCAACTGGGAGAATTATCAAAAGAATTACAATAGTATTTACTTATTGATTATTGAGGCAAATTTTATATGTTGTGCCACTGCTTACCTCCAAAGACCGACAACAGCCTGAGCCAACAAAGTGGACGCAGATTCCCCTAGTTTATTTAACCCAGTGAATATGAAATGTATTGTGATTCAAAGGAAATGTGTGTCTTTTAAACTAGTTTATTAATTTAAGACGTATTCATTTAAAGAGCCTCCCGTGTATTATCACATGTGTTTAGGTTTAGTTCCAAGAAAACGTATTAATTTAACAGATTTATTTCATTAACAGGTATTTATTTAAGTGGGTTCCACTGTATTTAAATCTTTGAACAATTTCTATTACTTCCTCAGCTCACTTGCTTCAAGGTGACTAATTTTAATAAGCCTATAAGATGCCTAGGGTCTTATTGAGTGTTCAGTTTGATCAATATGGTTAAATTAAATAGTGCAAAATATAAGCAAATGTACACTAACAACTCAGTGAAAAGTGTGGCATGAACTAAACATTTATTGGTGTTCCACAGACATTCATTTGTTTTTTGAGGACACTAATACTGCCTAGAAACTGCATCTACCTTTAAACAGACCCATACAATCTGAATACTAACAGACCATATTCTTTCCAGTTGTGCCTGTGCAACCCCATTGACTTTCATGACACTGCACAGATTTGAAGGGAAAGTTTGCCTAAGTGTTATGTCACATGTAACCTGATCTATAAACCCCATTCATATGAGTAGTCTTATTCTGGCACTCCTACTCCAAATGAGTGACATCTTATTCCATATTAGGACTACTCATGGAGTAATGTACTACTCAACATGAGTAAAGGAAGCAATATTAGGACCATTGGGATTATTCACGAGTAAGAACTACTTGCATATTTTGTCTGACCTCACTGGGAGTTTAGGGTCGCAGAATGGAGTCTACATATGTATTTTACATACAAACACAAACACATGCACTTAGAAGGTGTTTGTGTACAGAAGTAGAGATTTATTTTTGCTGTATTATAACACCATGTTATTATTCTCAGTTCTACCCAATAAAAGATTAATGTTAAGCCCCACCTAGTATTAAATTGCTTTTGGTAACACTAGTATCTGAGTCCTTCCACACAAGAAGAAAACACCCTTTTTATTTAACCAAATGTACCCTTAACTGTAGTCACTGACATCACTCCATTGCATTTTTATTTTCCAACATCCTTGCTTGATATTTTAGTTTTTGCCATGGAAGTGGATTTCTGAACAAGAGTAGAGCAAATAAAACTTGACGCTAGCAGGATATATTTTAAAATCTGCATGACATAAAATAGGTTCAAATCCAATATTTGTGTAGATCACTATTGCAGATTTTATTATTTGATTTTTTTTCATATTCAAAGCAAATGCTGCATTTTACATATGCTAAACATAATTTTCAGGTCTTTTTCTTTCTCCTTTTTTCTTGCTCTTTTTTGGTTAGCAAAGGTTTGAGACTATCATACTTTAGCATTCAATGTCTTCAAGAGACAATTTCTGATGCTTTCTAAATATACTACAATGACTCCTTAGCAATCATACTTTTATATAATTTTAAATGGTTCCTGATATCTTTTTCAGCTTTGGGGCAGTTGTTCCACCCCCACTCCCCCTTTACCTGTTGTGTGATTTTTCTGACTATCTTTAATTTCCTTGGTAAGTGATATGCACTGTAACTACGCTGTCTTTTCTTGATATCATCTCTTCCTACATGGCCAAAAAAAATTCACATAAGCAGAAGCTCATCTTATCAAAGGTAAATCAGCAGTATGAAAGAAAGAAAGAAAGAAAGAAAGAAAGAAAGAAAGAGAAAGAAGCTGAGATAAAAAAAAATGTACATCTTGAAAGCAAATGCAGTCACATTTGGGACAAATAAATTCTGTGAAGATGAAGTCAAATATGAAAAGCATTTCTCTAGTTTAAACTGACCAAATAGAGTTATAAACAGCAGAAGTATTTGAAGTTCCCTTTTTAAATTAAAGCTGGAGCTTTAACTTCTTAACCTTCAACACGACAAGTACAACACACTGTGCAAAAACAATTTTTAAGTCTTCTTAACAAACATCTGAAGTAAGTAGGCCAGTACAAGTTCAGAAGAACTGACTTTTCATTTGTGACCATGCCAAGAAAAATGCTTAGTTTTTTGTTTAGTTTTGGTGCATGACAATCTTGATTTTTTCCAGTGTTTTGCATGTTTAGAGTTTTTAATATCAAAGGTATTGCTCTCTGTAAACAAGTGTAAGTTTACCGAGGCAGCTTCACTTACACTCTTCCCTTGTAATCAGATGTGAAAATTATACCCTCCCTTTTGGATACATGATAATTACACATTTCAGGATACAAAGAATTGTCTCTGTTTCAGTTGTTGGAATGAAAAAGCCAAGGCATTCAGGAAAATATATTATTATATTAAAGATCATTGCCATAGCTGTTTTTGGTAACAGTGAAGTTTGTAATCAAAACTATGATCAAGATAGTTTGGGGTTTAAATATATATATATATGCGCACAAGAGAAAGAGCGAGCATAGTCCAAATTAAAATTAAAAAGGTATATAAGCAAGGAGGGTGAAATTTAGCCCTGTGCTGAGGGCCAGTGCAAGGCCTATGCTCTATTTAAATCTTATTTAAGCCCTATTTTGAGGGTGAATTTCTCCCTGGAAGCATAATTTATGGAAAGCTTTAAAAACGTTTCCCAGCCTTTGTCACATTTTTGTCCTCTTTCTTTCTCCTGTTTTACTTACCTTTCTTGTGCACCCATTGATTTCAACATGAGTATGAGGTGAGTAAGGAATGCAGAATCAGGCACTGCTGTGAAAGAGCTGTGGGGAAAAAAAATACACATGCAAAAGTTGTGCTTTGACAGTTTCATGACCAGGCCAAATATATATATTGGTGTCCAGTGCAGCTTCACAAAAATGTCCCTTAAGGACATTTTTTTGCCAGAATCAACTGTTTATTTAATTTAAAAATCCTAAAGTTTTGCATCACATTAGAGGCAGAGTTGACTAAAGTCAAAGTTTAACATCAGCTGGCTGCATTACCTTTACTCTGAGTAAGCCAGGCTTACTCAGAAGAGGGCGATAAAAAAGTATGGGCACATGGGGAAAATAAAAATCTCATATATTTTGTAAATAGATTAGGCAAACATCATCTATGCTATATAATGAGGATAATGTAGCTTAGTATCATTCATTTATAGTCATCCCAAAGCACTCCTCTAAAGTAAAATACATACTATAGATATACTAACAATCCCTACTTTATATAGGGATCATTTTATCCACCTTTGAAATGCAGCCACCTCTGAGATAGAACATAGCAGCCCTACTCCGCAATGCTACAGAACAGTTAAGAAGAGAAAGTGAATATGAATATTTTATCCAACAGAATCTTCAGAGAAAATTAGAAAACTAGCTATCTTAGTTGGAGTTTCGCTAGGACAACAGAATTAACACCCCTATTACTACAAACATATTCTGGGGTCTTTAATAATCCAAAAGACCTTAAATCTCATTGTTCATCCAAAACATAGTACCTACAGCATCACGCTGCCCTCCAAACACCATGCTGGTTGATTGGTTCAGTATTGAGTCAGAGGGAAGAGTGCCATTTCCTGAATTGCCAGCACTACTTCTATTTATTTTACAGATGTTAGGAAGATTTTTTCCCTTTTATGGGTAGAAAGAAAAGGAGCAGGATGGGGATGTGCTAGGGGGCTAGATCTACACTATAGCCAATGAATATTACAATGCTATTATATGATCTAACATCAAATTTCCTCACTCCAAAAATCACCTTAGAAGGATGGACAAATCCATCTTATCCAACTGGACAATGCATTTCCTTGGTAGGGAGAGAGATCTTTCAGGGGAATGCAACTACAGAGGCAGGAGGGACCATGCAGACCACGAGTTAGGAAGCCAAAACATCAGGGAGAGAAGCTGCAGTGAATTCAGGGAGGAAGTGGGGATTGGAGTCATAAAAGAGAGAAGCTGCAGACTGCAGAGGTAGTAGGGAGACTAGGGAGTGGAGCCACCTAGGAGACGGAGGCTGCCCGGGAAGCAGGAAGCAAAGATGGAGAGGGATGGAACCGACAAGGAGAATGACGTGGAATTAGGGAGAAAGTAATAACTGGGGAGAAGTCTGAGGAATAAACAGAGAGAGAGTGGCCAGAGGGCTTGTTGAGGAAGAAGAGCCTGCACAGAGAAAGGGAAGTAGAAGAGAACTTTGAAGAGAGATGCTACAGAGTTAGTGAGAAGACAGGGGAAAGGAAGCAGAAGGGAGAGAGGCTGCAGAGGAAGCAGGAAGTAATCTCATTGGCCAGAGGAAGTGGGAGGACCAGGAAGGGAACTAGAAAGGTGAGAGGTGGCAGAGGGAGCAGAGAGTGGGTGGTCAGAGAGGGAAGAAATTAAGAGAAAGCATGGGAATTGTGCCTTTAGTCCACATTTCCACATTAAATTATTATCTCACAATGTAGTGAGTGAACAGCAAGTGAATACTCTCTGACATGTGGGGCACATGTCTTTTAAGACCTCAGGAATGTGAGTGCATGTATGTATGATGCTGTCGTTAAAGTTGCAGCTGAAGTTCCATTATTTTAAGGGCTTCCCTTCTCCATTTATATTAAACATGCGCATGATAGAGAACATATCCCCAAATCTATATGGAGGAGATAGGGACTGATTCTGATCTCACACTTATGTAAATCAAGAGTAGTGTCATTTAAGTCAACACAGTTGTACTCGTGAGAAGAGAATTAGGACTCTGTCCTGGAAAATAGAAATTTCCCTAGGCTAAAATGTGATAGTGCTGGTCTCAGCACAGAGGTTACATTTTTATTTCTTCTTCCAAATTTGAAAAAGACCAGTTTGCTTATAATCAGGTTATAGGATTACAAAGTTAACAGAAGTCCTGGTTTCAGATGCTCTTTTGCACACATATCACTCAACCAAAATTGAATGTGTCAACAATTGAGATGTTGACCTTTGATACCAGCTATTGCACATGTTCAGTGAATATTTTTAAAATAAATTTCATGAAGATTTTTAATATGTTACTGTTTGTTTGGGAGAATAATGCCTGTTTTAAAAACAAGTAGAAATACACATTTCCCCTGTAGACTAGAATAGGTCCAAAGCTAATGGCCTGATCTAATTCAATTAAATTCATTTTACAAATGGATGCAATGGGCCAAATTCTGCCCTTGTACAGGCTCACTGAAGTCAGTGGCCCAATATGTCTGCCTAAATCTGAGTTTACTCTTCATATTTCAGTTACTGCAAAGGAGTAGCTTCAGTTCCTTTGGTAAATAATATTCTGCAGATCCATCCATCAGAGATAGTTTAAAAAAAAGCAAAACATAGGGCTAAATTCTGTGCTGACTGACAATGAAGGCAGCACAGGGTGTAAGTCAGTGTAGAATCTGCTGTCCTAAGAAAGAATTGAACACTCTTCAAATAACATGAACGTGGGGACTCAAACTGACAAAAGCAAGTTATTCTGAGCTAGGAGCAGCGCTTCATCCCTAACTTGCACTGTTATAAATAAGATGATCCTTGCCATCAGTTAATGATATTCCATTATTATCATTAACTGCCTGCTCCTTTTCTTTATTATTTGATCAATTTTTTTCTGTGCATATCTCAAATTAATTTTTGTACCCACTTGGCATAGACAGATGATTGTATCTTTGAACCAAATTCTGTGCTGATACCAATGGGAGTTTTGCCGGAATAAAGAGGGCAGGATTTAGCCCAAGGTGTGCAAAGATCTGTTGATTTCAGAGTCACCGCATCACAAAGTAGAACTGTGTGGGCAAAGAGAAACATTCTCTTCATCTCTAAGGCATATGGACAGAGCTATCAAGTTATGGCATAGTGTTTTAGGAAGGTTGTCATTCTGCAAAGCCTCTGTTGGTTCCAAATCACTCTGTTGCTCTTCTTTTGGCTTCCTAGGATTAGGAAAAAAGTTTTTTCCTTACTTTTGCTGCTATGTTCAGAGGTGAGATTTCACTGACTTCAGCTTTGCAGAGAGTACTGGGAGCCCTGCTAATGTGCATATTGATGTACCTTGTAGCCTCCAAGATGATGAAAGAGCATATTGCTTATTTTCACAACAATGAAGTTAAGAGAAATTTTACAACCAGCCTCTTGTTCTACCTGGGGAATTTCTCCCCAGGTGACAGAGCTAAGGAACATCTGATTTTTGCAATATGAATGTAAAATGAATAAATAAATACGACACAAATAACGTTTTAAGTCTGGGCAATAATACCTTTTCCACTAGCACACAGATATGACATAGCTTTAGTTTGAATTCATCCTGTCCACTGCGGCTAAAAGATGGAGGTGCTATTATGAATCCTTTTTTGAATTTGCTTTATTCACTGTTTACTATGCTGGGCTGACATGATATGATTTGTGCATTGCGGGGTCACAACAAGCTACTCGCAGGACAATTTGCTGAATCAAGAGGGTGATTGTGTCTGGTGCCAGTCAGTCGCAATTAGGGCCAGGATCAGGGAGGCCCAGAGCTTGTGTATCGTCTTGGGCAAGCTTCATAGAAATCAGCTCACCTGAAACTAATTGTCACAACAGAGACCTTATGCAAATGAGCCCTAGGGTTAGCGTGGGAAAAGAAAAACTGTCGCAAAGATAGGTGACCTGCTGAGCAGGGGGTCTGTTGCTGGGGAAATCTTTGTTCAATGAGTTAAAAAAATGTTCTCATTGTTCAAAATCCAAGAAAACGTAGCAGATACTCTCACTAAGAAAGCGTGGCGAGCACACTCATCTGAAAGTCCAATAAAGTGGCGGCCAGCTTTTGAGCCTGTAATAAATTGGAAGTCTTTATTCTTTATACAGGCTGCAGCAGGAAAATGATTTTCCTTTGGAAAGGAGCCTTTAAAGTTTAGATACTTGTAGTTAGCCAATGTTTAAAACTTAACTGCCTGTCAAATCTTTTGCCTGC
This sequence comes from Trachemys scripta elegans, assembly GCF_013100865.1. Classification (NCBI taxonomy): domain Eukaryota; kingdom Metazoa; phylum Chordata; order Testudines; family Emydidae; genus Trachemys; species Trachemys scripta. The sequence continues at coordinate 21,901,627 of NC_048308.1, read as the reverse complement.
CTAAAACTTAACTGTCTGTCAAATCTTTTGCTTGCTTAACCTGTTGGAATTCAGAAGACTTTCTGTACCTGAAATTTTAGCAACTTATTTGTAAAAAAAAAAATAGACATAAATCTACTTTTCTGTATCTGAAAGTTCTTATTATATAAACATGAGCTGTTTGGTTTCTAAGGCCATTTGATTTCAAAGTTAGAAACATGAGGTACTTCTTGCATTGGGAGAGCAAATCAGTGAATGTATTCTCCCTTCTTTAAAACCCTACTGGGTTGTTTCTTTAGAACTTAGAACATCTTGTATCTTGTACATTCTAAAATGGCTAATGAGAACGAGATGGGGAGGTTAGAATGTTGGAAAGAAAACAATGAATTAGGAACACTTAATGACATGCTCCTTGACATTTGAATGTGAAAGCTGCTATTTCTGACATGCTCCCGCTACCTCTTTTTCCCCCTCCCTATTCTCCTCTACCTACAACATGGGCAAAGAAGGGCATAATTTTCCGAAAACATGTTACACAAAATATGTCTTGTTCACTTCTTCCTGTTTAACAATTTTTACGTGGGTTGCTCAACACATTTTAAAATTGAAATGCTACCTATATAGTACAGTGCTGAACGGATGATTTATATTGTAGTTTATGCTGTCAGTTGCAAATTCAAAAGAAAGGGACATATTTATGCAATAGACTCAAATGATGAAATGCAAATATCCTATGAACTCATACAATTATAGGCAGCTAGGGTATTTTTGCATGTAATACTTTTTCAAAGGGTGGGGGGAGTGAAGGCAGTAAAAAAATATACAGATTGCTGAGACAAGAGTTACTTTGCGCTATCATCGAATGCAAAAGAATAGTTATTTTGTTTGGCTAATGACTAGATCTGTGCTTTCATTGTGGTTACTTTAAAGGGATGAAACTTGGATGCGTATCAGATCAGCAAGTTCTGAAATTAACTTCCTAGTCACCAAACATCATGAAATAAGGATGGCTTAAAAGTAGTGCAGCTTAATCACCAACTTTTTTTTGTATCTCTTTTGTCCCTTTACCACTGTCTGAAATAATTTCCACAAATAGGAGACGTTTCACAGTGGGTATGAAGCGCTCAGCTTTCACTCATCAAACTTTAATCGGAACTGCATTTTAGTTTTTGAATAAAGAACACTTAAAAAATTTAGATGCAAATTATTTTGCATTATTCATGCTCTAAGTGTCCTTGTAGATTTAAACACTTCTGAGGCCACCTTGATTCAAGTAATTACCTAGGCCCTCACTGCTCCATCATGAATAAGGTATTTTGTACAAGTAAAGTATGCACCCGATGAGCTTTTAAAGTGGCTTTACACTGAACTTGTGTATTGCTTCTTGTGCATGAGTGATTCGAACATGCGTCGCAATCTGTCTCAGGTGGGAAATCCTGGCAGAGCATCCATGAGTGACGGAATGAAGCTTAAGAGTCTCAACACACACTATTTCTTTGTCTTCTCTTAAGAATCTCCAAGTGATTCTCTTGCTTGAGTCTTGTGGCTTGTGCTAAAAATCAAAGGAAGCAATAGCTTCTAGCAGGGAAAGAAATGACAGTTATTTTTAACTTAACTCTTTGCCTCCCATACTTGTGCTCATTCTTCTGCTGCCTGAGCTCAGTCACTTAAAGCTTTCACATAAGATTGTACAAGTCTTTCTACTCTTATGTAGCATTGTACATCTGCCTCCCCATCTGTCTGCCTAGCCTCTCTCACATACCAGAGCAAGGTACCACCTGAACAGTATTTTTCACACAATAGAACTGGCTCTGTACTAGGCACAGCAGCTGAAGCCTGTCTACAGCAGAAGTAGCTGTTTGAGGGAAAGCTAAATATATATATATAGAGAGAGAGAGGGAGAGAGAGAGACAGTAAGCAAAATGCGCTTGCAAGAGTTAAATATAATTGGCTGGACCTTGTAGTTGGCGTTTGTTGTAAAGTGCCCATATTTTTTTTCTTTTCCAGCTACATTGCTTTGAAGAATTATAGGAATTTTATGATGTGCTATTGGAGTACCACTGGCAGAGATTACAGTAAAGGGGTTAAAGTTGGTTTATGTTAAAAAAATTATGCAGAAACCAATAAAAATAAACACACTCCAGTAGACTAAACTTGCTGGGCTTTTAGTTTTAGCTTAACAATAGAAGTTTAGATGAAATCCAACATTGCAGCTTTTAGAAAATTAGTTGACACTCACAGTTGATCATCTTTACTACACAGCGGTATAATTAATATTTAAACATTCTAATAATGTAGCTTGCTTTGCATGCACTTTTCAGCCCCACCACAGTATATTTTATTGGGAATAGTGCTAGCATTTTGTGAGATAATGTCATTTTTAAAGTTATATTTAAAATAGGATATTGCCTTCACACTCACTGTAGGAGAAATATCAATAGGACAATAGGCAGGTTTGGTATGTCAGCTTATGATTAAAACAAGTCTTTACTGCAGACAATAGAAATATGTAAGTGGCTACCTCATTGCCATCACCATAAAATAAATACACCCAGAGAATAGTGGTTTAGAAAGCTGTCTTTGGTTGTTCATTTTTCCTTTTGGTATCTGTAATAAGAGGAACTTTTAATATCTAGATGTGGTGAGAAATCAGGCAGTGACCCAGAGATCTGTGAAATACTGAACCTCTGACACTCACTCATTTAGAGCTAGAGAACATTTAATAAAGAAGTCAGGCAAGTAAAAAATAAAGTATAGAGTTTTCACATGAGTATTGTCTGGGTTAAGACTTGTGTCTGCCTAGCAACTTAGTAAATTGGAGAGAAATCATCGACATGGGAAAGGCCTGAGCTAGTTTATTTACATATGAGAACTTTCTTCCTCTTCTAGTCTCAGGACTGTAGGTGGCAAGGAAAAGTTGTTTCAGGTGCTGCACTCATCAGTATAATCCCTTGGATGAAAGCAAGGTGCCCTTTATTCTTGGTTTTATAATTTGTATAGCAGGAAACAATGTTCTTTTCTGAGCTAATTTAAACCGGCTTCAGTGGCCTAGTCCTGCAACCCTTTCACATGCATAGCTCTCACTGATGTGAATTGAGTGTTCATAGCAATATAGGATTGGGGATTAAGTGGATATTGTTTACCAGCAGAGATTTATTTGTTTGTTCCATAAAAAAACAGGTACAATGAGCTAAAAACCCATTGTCAAGATCAACCCAGGATTACCTCTTGGAGACCAATATGCTGTGGGCAGTTGGCCCAGTTGAAAAAAAAAAAGTGTAAAATATTCATAAAGAAACACAAAACTACCAAATCCTCAGTTCCCCCTCTGGCTGGTTGGAGCTGCAAAAAGGCTACCTGGGGATTAGTGTTGCATCGGTAGAGTTGATGGCCCTTGCAGTTCCTGGTGTAAGAGGTGTGTAGGGGTGTGGCCACTGGAGCAATTACTGGCTGGCTAGCCCTTGGAGGACCACTGCAGCAGATGGCACTGCTATTCCACAGGGCACAGGATTGCAAAGGTGTCTTAAAATTTTGGTGCAGTTGAGGATCTGGCCCTGTGTTTTGTCACATTTCATTGCAAGCTTGAAACCAGATCCATTTCTATGAATAACATTAATAAAGTGCACATGTTTTTCAAGCAATAATGTCCTTTCATTAAAACTGTGCATCCATTCGGGGGTTTTTATGTTAATTGGAAAATAGCCATTTCCTTAACATGTCAGAAAAAGGAAGATTTCACCAAACAGGAAACATTTTCATGCCAAATGTCACTAAACGAAAATGTTCAGTGTCGCACCGCTCTAGTCCAGTACTAGACTTCATCCAGCTTCTCTGGACGTCAATGGGAGTTTTTTCATTGACTTCAAAATGAGCAGGAGCAGGCTCGGCTCTTAGAGTTTTTCATTTGCAATGACTCTATGAGTGAGACCATATTAATCACATAGTGTCCCACACTGTACAAGACTGGGAGGCTAGATTGCACATTGCCCAGATCTTTCTGTAATTTATACTACGCATTGTGTTATTTAACTCTGTGAGCAGTCTGGGATTCAGTTTTTATGGAAGACATTACTGCAAGTAAAACAAAGATGCGTTGTATTGACAGTGGCATGTCAATGCTCCATGCAGGCTCTATATTCATAGGACAGTGACGGGAGTGGGACTTGCAGGGAAACAGATAAACAAACATAAAGTACATAATAATTGCTTAAATATGACTATAACTTCAAACCCTGAAGTACTGCACAAGGCATACATAACAAACTATGTTTAAAAGCTTCTCCTCGTCTTATTTTTCAAGTGAGAAAAAAAGTAATATTTAGAGATTCTTAGATAGAGGCATTTGTGTTTCAGATGTTAACAAACTGCCTCTGATGATTTGATTGGTTTGTTCTTTATCAGGTTTTGTTCAGTTAAGCTGTTGCACGCACCTTGCCCACAAATAACTAAAAGAGTGTGAACTATTTAAAACCTGCTCCTGAGGTGATAAAAAAGAGATAAGTTCTGACCTAGCTGATATCTCACTTATGTGTTTGACAGCTATATCCAGAAATGGATAAAATATAAAGCATTTTTCATATGCTCATCTCAACCTGCATAGGGAACAAAATATAGAGAAGAGAGTAGCGGAGTAAAGTTAAGACATTTCTATCACAAGTGTATTTCTTACGTTACTTAAAATATAGCACTTCTTTTTTGAAACAAAATATATGTATTTTTACTGTCTTAAAGACAAGTCTACAGCAGAGTTTGATTTCAACATCAGCCTTATGGCAGCCATGTGGGAGTGAGATTATGGGACATGGAACAAAAGTCTTCGAGCCAAAGGAGGCCTTCTGAGCATAATGATTCTTATTTAAATTAGTGTGTTATTACTCAGTTGAGGAGGGGAGAATGAAATCTACTAAAAGAATATTCATTTAAAACCATGCTCACCTGCATTGTAGATGAAGAAAAATAGTTTGCAGCTTGTAAAATGGACAAATATTTTTATATAATAATTATGCTATCAAGCAATCCTCACTCATTTATTTATGCTTTTATTTTTTTTACATTTAAACTTGTTTTTCTTGTTGACATACCCACCAATTGATTTGTAAATATGCTTAAAATTACTTTGTATATTACAATGACTGCCACCTCTTCAAACTCGCTTAGTAATTTAGCAAACTTCTTTGCCAATGGGTGAAAGTACAGTGCATTCTAGTACAGTGAAAAGGAATGATTTCCTTTAAAGCTGAGCAGTGAGTGAAGGAGCCCTCAGTGCATCATAGTGTGTGCATGTAAGTGTGTGAGAGTCTCTATGTGTGTAACTTCTAGAAATGTTAGTCAGGAACCTACCAGCGATATTCACCTGTGAAACCTGAGAAGATTTATAACAAGTAGGTAATAGTTTCAGGCCTGTGTGAGGAGAGCATGAACTAAAATTCATGCTGTGGCAGAACATGGGTTTTAGGGGGAAAGAGAAAACCTGAGGGTCTTGTTTCTTCACAGATCTCCTACACATTTAAAAGGGTACTGAGCTGGCATCAGGTAACATTCAACAGCTCTCTAGGATTTAAAAAGAATCAAACAATACATTTGGAGATCACCCTATCATTTTGAAGAGCATTCTTCATGTGTTTGAAAACCCGCACACTCGCATGCATTATGACAAGGAGTGAGCTTCCCAGCTAGCAGATTTTGTCAAATTAAATAAATAAAGCAACCAAAATAAAGTGAGACAAAGGACCTGATTCACCTCTCACTCACAGCTGTTTTACCTCCATTGTCTTCCATGTAGTAAACTACTCTAGATTTACCTTGGTGTGAGAGGAGAATTGAGCCCTGAATTTTATTTTGATTCAGCTTATATGAGTGTTTAAATAGCACTTTCCTAAATGTGGTAAAATCATAACACATCCCCCTGTGGAATTTAAAGGGAGGGATTCTTGATGCATTAAGTCAGGTAAATAGCACAGTAAGATTCAATAATATAGCCATGGATCAATTTGAGGAGATGTTGGGCCAGATCCCGCTCTCCCTGATCCATCAACAGGGCCACTCATTTGAGTAAGGTGAGAAGGATTCAGCCCATTCGCTTTTATTTTTTGTGAGGAACAACCAAAGCATTACAGATTAAGTTGGTCAATTTATGACCAATAAACATTAAAATAGAAACCTCTTCTCTAAAGCAGGGGTTATTCATGCTACACTTGCTTCTTTCTGTATGTATGCTTGTTTCTGTAATTTTAATTTCAAGGAAAGGGTGTGATGTGGCTTGTTTGTAAAAAGTTTTTATTTTTATTTTATAGGGACCAATTTTTATTGAATTAGTTTGATAGCGAATGAGCATGAATGTTTTCTCGTGACACTCCAGCTGTCATGCTTTGGTCAGGAGTATCTAGAGTGTATTTTTAGGTGTAACTTTAAGTTTCCTTGTAATAAGTGTAACGGTAAGGAATGGGAAGAAGAGTTAGTTTGTCATTAACATTCTTCAATTCTGGAGCCCATCAGGAGGTAGATAAGGTAGCACAGGGTCCATCCACCTCCCCAGCCACAGGAGGACAATGCCTGGAATGTTTGCAATGTGTTTCTATTTTTGTCATACCTATGTGTGGCCATCCATCTGGTCTTAATCAATCAGTCTCATCCCAGAGCTTTGCTGTTCTCCCAGCTGAAATAATACACTTCTTCATCAGAGCTCTGCCTCAAGGAGGGTCACTGCTCATGATTCCCCAGACAAGGCATATTAACAAGGCTTACATATTTGTAAACATAGGTAAACCCAAGAGGGGTGGTTGGAAAGGAACATTTTGAAATATGAATATTTTATGAATAAACCACTGTGATGTTTACTTAGCAATATTACATAGCAAAACTTCATGAAGTACTGGAGTTAAATTTATTTTAGCAAAAAATCTCAGAAGCACAGAGACAAAGATAAATGATGGAGAAATGAATGATCCACCACCCTATTTAATCAGAGGTAGTGTGTATAAAATATGTTTCTCAAAGAGCAGGGAAAGTGGGCGGTGAGCACTGTAAAATGTGCCATTTATTTATTTAGATTGCACATCAGGAGATGAAACAAATGAAAACTCTGACTTGTTAATAATTTACATTTAAGTGGAAAATTCTTACATGCTGTTAAGATACCTCCAAGACCTGACACTGCAAATGCAAATAATTTACATTCTTTGTGCGCAGACGACTCAGCTTGTCTGGAAAAAAAAATTCAAATAAGTGTTCAGGGGGCAATCAAAACCAGGATACATTTACACTCCTATAATTACATTTATTAATTTCGGATGACTCTTTTGAAGCGTTCATGTAGCTGACCTCTCCATTCATCAGGTGTTCCTTGCTGAGAATCCGCTGGGCATACCTCACAACCTAGGAGGTAGGAGATGCAAAAAAGGGGGATTTCTTTTCAAAAAGCAGCACTATTACTTTTCCCCTAACAGCTTATGCAAAAAGTTTTGTGGGGGAGAAAAAGGCCCAAGCGAAAAAGAGGAGTGTGCATAACAATAACTACCTCTGTCCCTTCTGTTTTTGTTCTTTTCATGTCAGGGAACTTTTTAGCTGTGCTGCCTGGGTAACTGCTCTGGAAGGTTGGAATATCTCTTGTTGAAGGAGGTTTGTGATTGAGGGCCCTCTGACACAACCTTTTGTTGCTCTGAGGTGTTTGATCCTCTTTTCCTTTCTTCTAAAACCAATCCCATCCCTTTAAAAAATGGATAACCAGCACTTCTTTTACTTATTGTCAGCTTTTGGAAAGTTACTGTGGGGGGTTGTAGAAGTTTAACTAGTTAACCCCTTGCATACTGATCTCTTTCTGCCATGATACTTTTTTCTTTTTGTTAAACATGGAATAGTTTCATAGCTGTGTCAGGTATGCAAATCCTCTTTCATATTAAACCATGTGATTCACAGGCTTTGGGGCTGCAGATAGCTTTCTTGCAGGTCTTTGTTTTGCCTCACCCTGCAGACCTTACTCGGGCAAAACTGCCCATTAGAATTAAAGGGATGCTAGCTTCAGCAAGGACTGCAGGATCAGTCTCAAAATCAGGGTGTGGGCAATTCAAGTGCAGTGAAACTTCAAAATGATTCACAATCTGAAATTGTAGATTTCCTTATCTTTCCTTAAACTGAAACTTGTGCGAGTCACCACAGGCACAAGCTGATCTGATATACTCATTTTCTTGCTCTGTGAGAGTGGCTCTCAATCATAAGAATTCACAGAGAGTTACTCTTCAAAACTATGTGGTGAAATCTGAAAGTAACAAAGGAAGAGCACCTTAAAATGAAAATTGCCGTGTGTTTGCTCACTAAGAGCCTTGTGATTAAATGCTGGATTTTTTTTTCTTTTTTCAAAAAAAAAGGGCCACAACCCAGGCTGCAGGAAAGAAAAGCAGCTTAAATGGATTATTTAACAAAAAGCAACTTATGGCTCCTAGATAGTGACCTACATTCTGCACACAATGATGATGTTTTACGGTGGTGATAGGGTTAATAACCTAACATCGTTCATGTAGTGTTTTTTGAAAATTGAATTTTACTGCTACAAAGTAAATGTAACAGCCCTCTGGAGACAATATTACAGGCACTTTATTGTTTGCTAAGCTGATGTCATCTTTCTACGGACTGACTTTAAAACAAAGGCTGAACATTTATTACAAATATCACTGTGTGAAAGGAAATCTACTGAAATATTGTTTAGAAGGTGAACTGATAAAAAATTGTATTAATACTTGGCTTTGATTATCTGCAAAGTAATGCCTGGAGAATATTTCCCACGTGACCTTTTTTCAACATAAATTTTCATCTTCAATATTCACATGCTCATTTTTAAATATTATCCATCTCTGAGTATGTGTTTCTTTAAATTTGTTTTATGATATACTTTAAAATTCATTCATAACTCTTCACAGCTTCTTTGTAAGAATACAGATGAGATTTTGATTGGAATCTAAAATGTTCCCTTCAAATCTGTTTTATACAAACAGAGTCATGCCTGCTCATTGAAATCAGTGGAACTACTCGCGTGTATAAAACCAACAAGATTTTACCATCAGGGACATGCTTAGGACCTGATCCTGTTCCCATTCTGAATTAGGCCATTATTCAGGGCCAGCGTATGCATTAAAGCCAACATTTTCAGACCTGAATGCCTAAGGTTATGCTCCTAAATCCATAGTTAGGCACCTAAATAAAAGTGGTCTGATTTTTCAAAGATGCTGAGAACTTTGATGTTATCAATGGCTTCAACAGGATTTGTGGGATGTTCAATGCTTTAGGAAATCAACCTATGTATATTTAGGTGACTAAATATGGGTCTAGGAGCTTAATGTTAATCACTCATGTTTGAAAATTTTGGCCTTAGTTGTTTGTAAATAACACAGAGCCTTCTGAGTTTATTTATGAGTTTCATTCACACAAATAAAAAATCTATCCAGTGAGCAAAATACCTTGCCTCCTTTTTACAAGAGTAAATGATTTAATTGCAAAAAACCTAATGTTCATAAAAGTTACAATTTCTTTTTATGTTTCTTCACTTTGAGAGCAAATTAATGATCATTTTAAAGTAATAATTACAGTGAGGAAAAGGTATTCTCATGTATTACAATATCACTAATGTGGCTTTTGAAGGTGACATACAAAAAGAGGAAAACAGTTTTATGGGAAAGGGGACCTAAGCAGCTGATTAGCTAATCTGTGTTGAAGAAAGATTGCAAGAGTAGTGTAGGAAGAAAGAGACAAGTTTAGAAAATGCATACAGAAGTTACAAATAAAACTTGTAATTTAATGGGAGAGCTGTGATATTCGTATTTCTTTCTGAAGTTTGAATAGATGCAGTACATAATGAATGAGTGGGACCTTCACCTACACTCCCAAGCAGAGGTTTATGTTCACAACCTCTTGTTAAATATTTAATGCTAACAGACTGTGGCAGCCTGTATCACTGGGATTAAAACTGGCAATTGGACTCTAACAGTTTACTTTTAATATCCTCAGAGCAAAGTTTTTAGATTGCCAACAGTTATCAAAGAGCATCTTGCCTGTTTCACTAATAGTCATATTCTTAGATGTTTGAATATTATTTTGTATGTCAAGCCAATCTATCTGGCATATCATCCAACATCCTTTAACTTGTGCTGCATGGCATTTTTTGTTTAAATCTTTGGAGTTGCTCACATAGGTTTAATCCTGACACAAACAATACTCATGCTGACATCAGTGGGGGTTGCATGTAGGTAGTACTGCAAAATCAGGCCTTAAATTAAAATTAAAAAGAGATATATTGCTTAAAAATATAATCAAGAACTATGAATTTTCTGTTTAACTGATGTGTGAAGGTGACCTAGAATGCAACCAAACACCGTTCAAACAAGATCCAAATGTTCTCAGAACTTTTGGAACTTTCCAAATATCTCGAGGTATACTGCAGGATATTCTTCCTCACAGTACCTGCTAGACAGACTGACTCACTGGCAAAATGGGGCCTGATCCAAAGCCCATTGAAGTCAATAGAATGATTCCCATTGACTTTCAATGGTTAGACCCTATGTTCATTTTAACAAAGAGTATCCTCGGCCGACCTTCAAGTGCAGTACTGATGATAGCCTCTAAACACTAAAAGGTGACTTTATGTCAGAAAAACTGAAAACAACAGTTTTCTCCAATAATTTTCCCCATCTGTGTGAGATAGAGGGGGGGAATTTGCTGCAGGTGTCAGTAGGTGCAACCCCCTTGAAAGTCAATGGACTTGGACCCGCTAATGCCAGCTGTGAGTCTGACCTCCAGTGTTCAACTGCCCTCTGATCTCAAGGTTAACAAGATAGATATATAGATCTACAGTATACAATATGTGCCATTAAATTTACCAACGCTGCAAATGGATGATGCTAGGCATCTCCTTTCTAGCTCACATGCTACAATTGTTTCAATTGCTTTGAAGTCAAACATGTTTTATGCTGTTTAGAAAGAAATCTCTGTAGTGTCTCCTGCAGTAGACAGTACTTGGTTGTAATGAATATAAAGGTGATTCTTTATTGAGGCTGCGGGACAGAGACAGGATCCTGAAGTTCACTAGCTCCCAGGCTGAATAGCCGAGCCCTAGTGACACTACACAGAGGTCTCTCTAACTCCCAACCTGGATTTTGTAGTCACAGAAAGGAATGCTAAATACCATACATAAAGCATACAAGAAGAAAAAATATCCCTTCTTTACAGAAGAAATGTCGAAACAGCGTGCCAGGTTATACAATCAAAATTTCTTCACTATTTTAGTTGTACTAGAATTCAAAGAGAGTTTTATTTTTTTAAAAAATGAGTATAATCACACATTTGAACCTAAGAATTAGTTTTTTACAGTGAGATAGAAAACCCCAAAATCTTGAGGAACACTTTCAGAATAACCAGAGAAAAATAAACCGTTCCTTATGTCAGTCTTGTTAGAGAGGGATTAAGAAACTGGCAATTATTTTGGCGACCTTAATTGTTGCTCTGGAGGAAAATATGTAATTAGAGCACGTTCACAGGCCTGCACACCTGCAGCACATCCTACAGTATAATGTCAGCTTTCAGTGCTTGCTGGTGCCAGGTTCTATCACAACCAGTCACAGTGATGCTCTGAGAACATTTCGGACTCATGTAATGTGGCTTCTGTGTATGAAAGAAGCAGGCATTTACACTGCCATACAATGGAGTGCATTACTGCAACACTGGTTTCATTATTTTCTGACGCCTACCTTCAGCACTGCTCTGGTTTACTCAGTTTGAGGTTTTATTGTTACGGTATAATAGTCCTGTACATTTCTGAAATTCTCTTATTATTCATCTTATTAATACAGTACTGGCTTGATTATCAGGCTGCAGTTGTGAAGGGGAAGATTCAGAGTGTTAGCTAAGTCAGAAGCTGGATAAATTCTTGGTATAATAAGAACAATTGTTTGATGTGAGTTAGATATTCTGCATGTATGCATATATCTACAGATGCCAATATACATACGTGGTGTATGGTGTATTCTGTTACCGCTATATCTAAAGAGAGAGAGAAATGTTCTGACCAATATTAAAATTTTTGAGGGAACGGTGAAACATCATCTTGTGACAATCCTCAGCCTCTTTTTTTCGAGTAATTTCTATTAAAAAAACCCTCTGAGGTTTGGAAAGCTAGTTAAAATAAAGGAATAGTAGAGGGAATAACTGTCTTCCAGCTAAATTCAGTAATCTGGCATGCTGATAGTTAACAGACTTCTCCCCCTAAGGGAGATACACTGTATTTTGCTATCTGACATGTTGTCATATATAAAGAAATCAATTGGTAATTAAATGATGCACCTTGTGAAGATGACAAAAGGCATTTGGTTGCGAAAAGAGAACTGGGTTGTGAGGGGTTTGTAATGAAGGCCTAATGACTATTCATAAGAGATTTTCAGTCCGTTGATCCACTTGACTGGAAAGTTCTGCCCTGGAGAGTTAGTGCTGTCAGTTTCTCTCACCTCAGAAAGCCGCCGCAATCGACGGTGTAGAGTATGAGCGAGAAATTATCTAGTTGTTGCTTCAGGCCTGTCTTAGGTCACATGCAGAAGGCACACATCTGGCTTCCTGTAGGTGCAACCTCAGGACATAAACTTTGACTAATTTTTAAACTATAAATATGTAAGACTGACACTGAATAAGTTACCTTTTATTCATATTTTAATATATTTTATAGCACATCAAAGTCTTTTAGTGAAGCTACCATTTTGGACTCTCAATTGCTGTTCATATTTCAATAATGTCATTTTTCTGTCATGTGCTAGGGAACATTTTAGGCAGTTTCTGTGGCTCAGATGTACCCATGTTACCTTTTGTCTCCCTGTTTACAACCAACTGACCAGTCAGAATTATTCGTCTAAGGTCACCTACACTAAGACTTGATGGAGGTGTCAGGAGGCATTACAGGACTGCATAGACTTTTCCCTCACTGGAGTCTTTTCATGTTATAAATATCTCAGATCACTAGTAGCCAGGGTAATGGAATCAGACCATTGATAGTTCCTTCTTTCAAGATCTTTCCTTATCCTTTTCCACTGCAAGAAGTCCTTTGGATGAGGAATGTTTGTACCTGGCATGCCAGGATGTAGGAGCTCAGAGCTGCTAGAAAAAAAGTGTCCTGGATATATTCATGGAATTGAATTGAACAGCAATTTTTGAGAGTGCAGATATGAGCATACTCCTATGATGTGAATTTGAGGATCTGTAGCCTACACTGTGCTATTTGAAACGGGCAAATGTCTCCATCCAGCAAATCATAAAATATAATTAAAACCAAAAGGAAAAAAAAACATTTTGGAAGACTGTTCTGAGGTGTGAGATGTTACACTTTATTGGTGATCTCCTATAGAACTCCTGTGCAAAGGCAGTACCCAGGGAACTCTGTACATATTTGCTTTTGAAAAGTGACACTCCACATTATCTTATCAAGCAGCTTACCTTATCAAAGGTAAATATGTTTATCACCTCATTAAGCTTTTTTTCATGGGCACTTGAAAGCAGTATTTGTGGACAAAAACTTGTCAAAGGCATTGTTTGAGACATGTACCCGAGGACAGTATGGCAAACTTCAGAGGTTTCAATCTGTCAGTAATGGAGAAGCAAAGTAATTCAATACATTATGCGTATTTGAGAAGACCTCACTGGTGTTTCCTTCTTGTGTATTGTGGTTACTGAATTTTGCTGCTGTGTTTGCCAGAGCTGACAAGGTGGACCAAATGAATGGACAAATGCCAAAAAAACAATTATGTTTATTAATGTACATTGATTGCTTGTTTAGGGTATAAAACAAATTAAAAAATACATTAGTATTTAAACCTTCTTTTTATAGCTGGGCTAATGACTACTTGTAATATAGTATCTAGTAAAGGACATTCTACGATACCTGTAAGTCCTGGCTTTATTATTAAATTAGTTGACTTTAATTTAAAAGGATGTTGCTATTGGAAGAAATGTTTATTTCTTTAAATGATAACCTGGTTTATAATATTCAAGTCAATTAGTTAGGGCCAGAGTCATCCACTCTTACACTCTGAATCACAATTTCAATGGGACTATTCACAAAGTGAGACTGCACCCTATCACCTCATGGAGGGAGCTGGAGTTTGTTGCCCTCTCTATAGAAAAGGAGGTGGGGCCTATACTGAAACAAGAAGGTCCCAGGATTATCTGCACAGAGGTTGTGTGCCTCTGTGCTGGTCCACTTCCCCAGCTACTTGGCTGCACAGCTCTATTGAAAAGGATCTGCCCTGGATTCCCCCAGACATAGCTCCCTCCTGTACCAGCTACATTCCCAAGAAAGGGGGAAAGAAGGAGGGTCAGCAGAAAAAGATAATACAGCCTAGACTGCTTCTCCCTTGATGCAGACTCCACCTTCTCCTCAGCACAGATTCTAGACTCAGAGAGCACTGTCCTCAGGATCCACTGGCCAGGTCAGGGACAGTGTTGTGTAGCCATTTGAGCCCATTCTTTCTGGGAAGGGGGAGAACCATACTCAGAGCGTTCCCCTCCCCTGCTCCTATACATGTATTTAAGCTCCATAGCTGTGATTTGTCCATAGCATGGCAATCCTCATTTAATGGTGACCCTGCTGATACCTGAGACAGGGCATCTGGGATTCCATCCCAAAATTGTTTACTATGTATAAGAAGCCACTAAATAATTTTGTTGTGTCTCTTTTAAGCCTATGCAAGAAAGTTATGGCATTTTAAGTTGAGGGCAATATCACTCAGAATGGTGTTAGAAGTGCTGCCAAATAGCAAAGTGAAGGCCATAAAGTAAACAGGACTTTGTGACACCTTGACCTTTAAGGTTTTATAGCAATTGTTTATAATGCTGGACTGACCACTAAAATATGTCTTCAGAAAAATGGTGCTTTTGCTTTATTTTGCCTAACTCATTCTTTCTTTATGTCTTATAGGGATTTCACCCTATGTTATGTTTATTTATTTAAACAGTTTTTAATTTTCTCCCCTTGCCTTCTTATCTACAAGCATGGACTATCACAAAGATTTACCGATATTGTTCCCATGGTTAACTGATATCCTTCAGAATTCCCTAATATTACCTCTGAACATGGTTCAGAATGTGGATAAAGTTGCTCCAAAGGACATTTTTTGCAATTTTTGGTTTCCGTTCTGCACACAAAGAAATAATTGCCTTAAATAATGTATAAGATTTTTAAAAAGAATTGATTCCAAGTCCACAAAAGTTCCCATATTATGTTTTTACACTCTCAGGAATTACACTCATACAGTACCCCTATAAACCTATCTCAGTACTGTGAGGCCCTATTGCAATTAATGGGGCCTGGCAGTTTTTCAGTTAAAAATTATACATGAGGGTCACTTTCCCTTAAATTATCTATTGTATGCCAGCTGTTTTTAACTGCAACAATCTTACTTTCTTCCCTTGTCTAAAATGGATAGCTTGTCTACAATGTCTGTAGCAACTTCTGTAGACAGCATTTAAAGTCACTACTTTGTCTTAAGCAACACCTTGATGGCATTAATAATTTCAGATGGATTTTGTATTTACATTGTTTCTTCAGTTCTGGAGAATGTTTGGATTGTTCATTTTGCTTGTTTCATGTCACAGCACTTGAGTTATATCATAATTTCCCATTTGCTGCACAACTTTATTCTATTTATATGCTCCTGAGTGATGCTGCTTTAAATGCCCATGAGTGGTACTTCCGTACTGTGAGCACTATCAGAAGCAACCTTAGGCAGATAAAACTCCTTCTCTTTTTGTTGGGGAGGGGGATGGGGGTCATTGTCAAGGGCCTTTTTTCTCTGGACTATTAAAACCATAGTTAGTAGAGCCTTTTTCATAAAGTGAGACTACACTTGGGATCATGCTTATTTCAGAATCAAAGACTTCGTCCTCAAATGCTTCTCATTACTAGCCAAACTGAGCAATGGTCAACTTTGCTCCATAATTAGAAAATCTGACATTTTAAAAAGATGTTCATAAAATGAAATATTTAAAGTTTTCCCCCTCCTGATTTTAAAATTATAAATAACTAACTTGCATGGTTCACATGGTACTTAAATAAACCTGCCACCCTTATTTCCATAGATTAATGAATAGCAAAAAATATATGGCAAAGGTTTATGCTCACACTCTTTCCTGCCTTATCAGGGGCATTCTCTTTAATTATAAGATAAGTGTGATTTAGTAGTTATTTTTGTAACCTGGCAGAGATACTGCATCTGTAGAGTTTGATTTTAGCATATATTAGCATCAGTGTAACAACTGATGACCTGTGCTTTCTGTACCTCTTAGCAATTAAGGAGCATATAGTATATAACGAGTTGCTGTAGTAACCTGATACAGCTGCATATTGATGTTTATCGTTAATTTATTTAAAAACCTGATTGCTAATATATAGACTGCAGCAGCTGGACAAGATCACATATTAGTTGCGATTACATGTTTCTCCTCTCCATTATGTGATCTTGCAGGGTTTAGATCTATGAATATGAAATTGTTCTGTTTTCTTTCAGAAGGCTTGTAAACTCCTTAAATAGTAGAACACAGTTTGCAATTGTTGTGGTACTGAGGGGGTGGATAGGAGCTGGGGCTGCAGCCTTGTCCAGTTCTAGATAGAATAAAACTGACAATGATGCAATGGAACTGGCATCTGGACAACTCTGTGGGATGAATGGCGCTGCTCTAGCAGTCCCTCCGGTGGTTGCAGGCCTTGTAATAGCTAGCGTAGGAAGGGTGGTGAAAACTGATATGCACTATTACTACATGTATAAAACTTAACACTGGGGCCATAGCACAGGTGGGGGGTTCCTGTTTATTGATTTTTATTACTTTGTTAGAATATACAGCTAATGCTTCTATGCTGCAGGAGCTCTGGGAGTGCTCACCTCAGGTAATAAACCTTTCTGTACTTTGCAATAGGTCACAATTTACATGGGGGCTTACATTATGCTGTACAAAGCTGTGTGTCTCCCTTCCCATTTCCTTTTGTAGTTTGCTGCTAAAAGAGAAAGAAAATAACTTACTGCATTTATTCTGAATTTTACAAAACTGTCCATTCCTGCTATGGAAATGGTCCCTTATTCTAATTACTCATATTTCCAAGAAAATTAGTCACACAAACTTATGTTATGTGTTGTCTCAGAGCTTGAAAGCAAATTAGGTTTCCAATAAGACAGTACATCAAACAAAGTAGCATGTTCTTGATGCAGATGACTTTTTTTTTTTTTTGAATTATGGTTGGACATTTTTGGCAGACAGATTGTCTTTTACTCTATCAAAATGACAGTTTCTTTTGTAACTGCTACATTCATAATTAGAAGGAGAGAAGCAATCTGCCCAATTTAATATACTAAAAGAAGTTTAGTGTCTTGTGCTAGTAATTTCATTATTTTTAAATATGAATTAATTGTCTTAAAATAATATTGTTAGAAGTATAACTAGTAGGATTATGGAGTTAATTCTTCTATTTTTTAATCAAAGCTCCTATTAATGCACTTCAGATTAGATGTGAATTTTATTTTTGTGTCAGGTGTGCAGCTATAAGATTTAGAGGAACTTGGGGGTAAGGTTAGGGACTTCTGGGTGCAAAAATTCCATTGAGCAAAAAATATAGTCCTCCAAGTTTACTATAATCTTAAATCTTGCAAAGTGTCATTAAAGGTAACAAATGAAGGAACTAGGTAGAGCTTGGCAATGGAATAAAGTCTTTCACTTAGTGCTGTGTGCGGTTCACAAAGTTTGCTTCCTGGAATTTTGCACTGAAGCTGTTGTGATTTTAGTTAGTGGGATTTAACACACGTACCCTGATTTCACTTTATTCACAGTGTTGATGAAATGGTTATTTTCTCATCAAAGTCTTGCAAGTTTTCAATGCAAAAACCATGCCCATGATCCTGCAATATGATTTAATTGGGGCTGTACACAAACATATGGGTCCACCAACACAGATGAGATTGCAGGATTATGATTAATATTGTCTCCAAAAAATGGATCCCTTTTTTTGCTCAGAAACAGGCCAGGTTTTGCCTGAAAAATTAACATACTTTAGTGAAATTTTATCCTGAAAATGGGCTGATTTTTGAATTCCTATAAAACAATGTGAATAAGCTTCACTAATTTCACAGTTGCTTCCTAATAATTTGCACATCTGTTTTCATCTCTGTGTAAACACTAATTCAAATCTAGACCACCCAATTGTGACCAAAGGATGTTTCCATCTGATGACTGTTGGCCTATGTGAAATGAGTTGGTGGTTTCACAACCACCAGTTCTTGGTACACAAGGGAGCACACCAGAAAATCCCACAATATAATTAGCATATGTTTTGGCAGCTTAATTAGTGAACCTAAAGATTAAATGCACATGGAAGCCAAACTATTCTGTCCTGTCAGATTTGAGGCCCATTGGCAAGTCAGCTTGAGCAGGCTGTTTTCACCCCTTTATGCTACTCTGGAAAACTAAAGGCATAATGGGGAATACCCCTGCAGTAAAGGGAACCCCAAATAGCACATAGCTGCAGGAATGACATTACAATTCCTCTCCTCCCCCTCCCCTTGCAGCCCCAGTATAGAATGTGGTGTGAACATTGTGGGAAGGGATATGGCCAAAGTCAGTTGCATTTTGGCGGTTTTCAGCTGCTGCAAGAGCCCTTGGGGAACCATTGTAGAGAAACATAAGGTTAGGCAGCACTGAGGCTTCTGTAGCTTACTTGAGGGGGCATCCAGCTGATCCAAGAATTTGGGCAGTATAAAGGTGATTTAAAGTTTGGCTGGAATGGGGAATCAGACCCCAAGGCTGTAAATATGGTCTCTTTCACCACCTTTAAATTAAAATTAATTTTTTAAAAAAGAAAACACTCAAAAGCATGGGGCGGGAAGTACTTCAGTGTTTGAGGTTTAAAGCCTCAATCCACATCCCCTATTTTACCTCTATATACTAAACAATATCTCTGAAGTTTATATATTAAAACAATTCCTGAAAATAATTGTTTTCTCTGTTGGGTGCTCAGTACATATTCACGCTCTTTGCTGCTCCTCTGCCTTTCACTCTGGTACCACTTTGGCCCTCGCCCTTAGCCACCCCCTCCACAACAAAAAGACTCATCACTTTCAGAATGAAATCATTATGACACAGCGACCTTGATCTGAACATGACGTTTGGTCTCCGCAGCCCTGTTATATCCCACTTGTGCCAAACTTTACATTTCCTTCTGGCTCGGAGGATAATGTTTTCGCACTTTCTTTGGGCTCATTGCTAATGGCCAGCCTAATGGATGCATTCTGACTGGCCATGAAGAGCAAGTAGATGGACAAATCTTGAGTGAGTTTAAATTCATGAGCTTCGTCTGAGATTGCCTGTGGAGGAAGTATGTGCACAGACATCTGCAGTAAGTAATCTTTTTCATATATATTGTATTACATACCAACAAAAACCCTGTGGTTAAAGAATGTTATTTAGGTTGCAAAGTCAACGCCTTTAGAATTAGGAGATTCCAGATTTATAGTTGCCTGTGCAACCTTAATTCTGTCATTTAATGCACTGAACGGAATAGGGTTGTTGAGGAAAAAATAGTATGTGTTCATACAATTAAAGCCTGTGTCATATGAATACTCACAAGTGAGAGTGCATGAGCAAGCATTAATTTTGGAATTTCCTAACTTTTATGCTTGACCTTGCAACCTTTAAAGGTAAAAACAAACTCTATTATGTACAACTGTACCATCAGTTAGGTTTGAACCCTCAGCACAGAGTTCTGCCACTTAAGCCGTAAGACAAACCATGTTAGCTGAGAGCAGGAGAAAACTGTTGCCTTGATAGTGGGGAAAATGAGCTACAGGCACCATGTGCTGGGTCAAAGGGCTGATCAGGCAGCACATGGCCCAGTTCTCTTTCTTCTCTTCATGCCCCCTGTTGGGAATTGGCGAGTTCCTCAGAAGGATGATGAAGCTAGTGCTGAGTCCAGGAAGTGGTCAGGGGAGACTGGCTGAACGCTTTCTCTTTCCCTCCAGGAGGTATAAGATTCTTGCTCTTCATGGGGCCCTCAGACGAGGGAATGGGCTGATGGGGTCATGTCCAGAAAGAGGTGTTGTCAGTGGGAAAGAACCTCGCCTGGCAATCTTTCTCCCACCCCAAGCTCCAACATCTACCAGTCATTCACAGTGCATGCATGTGTTTGTGCTTGCTGTTATTGCTTCAGTTGCAATGTGGGCCTGGCCATAGAATGGTCATGTTCAGTTATTGTTTTGACACGTTTCTGTCATTTTCACACAAGCAACAGAGGAAAAGGCAATTTTTAACAGTTTACATCTCAGCCAAACCTGAATGGAATATGATGGGATAAGTGAAAGGCACATCTCTAGCCCCAGGGCTTTGTCTCTGCCAAAATTTTGAAGGCCTATTGCAAACAATGGAAGCATTAGAGTTTCTCAAAAACAGGTCTCATGAATCTTTTTTAATGGAAAATATTATGCAATCTAGATATAAGGGGCACCAGTTGCTACCCCTATAATATATTCTGTTCGGTACATACAGACCGAGACATACCTCTCCACTGTTCTCAGCCAAATATTCATTTCAGTAATGCTATTTACTGGAAGACATTTTAGCTAACGGAGTTAATACTTATACTAAATCATTCTCAGGTACCTGTTTTTTATAAATATGCCATTTGCACTTTGTTTTGCTTGTGATGTTAATATTTTTGTTCAGCCACAATCCTGCTTTTTAATACTCTCCTAAGTGATCAGGGGGTTGCTTTTTTATTATTTTAACTAAAAAAATTTCAGTAAGTAAGCTGTGTTCTAAGTCCACTGCCGGGGCTTCAGCTGCAGTCCCATGCTCTTTTACAAGCATGTCATTACAGATCTGCAAGTGAGAAGGTGAATTCTCCCTACGGCATGTATTGAAACCTGACATAAGGCCAATAGGACATTGACTCAGTGAGCCATTTTTACCTACGTTCTAAGTTTGTAAATGTTCCCAAGTATTTCAGTAGTTTCATATCTACTGTATCTAATATCATGTTTGCTAAATAATGAACTGGCTAGGGTACTTTTTTTCATTTTCATGGGTCTTAAAAGATGCTAAGTTATTTGTTATACTGCATAGTCATTTCTGTAAACTCAGAAGCCACTGTTGGTAGTGCAGATTTTCACACAGTTTCCTCACTGACCCCTAACATCTGCCTAACCTTTAAGCATATACAAACCATCTCTGACTTGGGTTAAAGGGTAGAGGGCTATTTTTACTGTGATTTAAAAAAAAAAACATGTTTGTTATATTTCCAGGCCAATAATTTTCCCTAAGCATTTTTACCTAGCAGATTTATATATAGTAAGCGTCTGTCTGGTCATCTCAATTCTGAAAACAATGCTGGATTTCCCTTCAGTATTAAATGCATCCGAGGTTGGCTCTTTTATCACTTCTTTTCTTCTTGGTGTCTCAGAATTTTGAAGTCTTCTTCCTTTGTCTCAGAAAGGGAAACTGCTGAAAGCATTTCCACCTGGATGTTTAAATTATTTAAGTTGCAGGAACCAGACCTTTTCCCTCCTGAGTAGTTGTGGGTTTTAAAGGCTAAAATTGCTTCATCATGCCAAAGTGAAAGTATGCATAAATTATTTAGTTAAACCTGAGAAAATACAGACTTTTCCCAGTGATCTTTCAAGGGCTGCCTACTTAAATTTCAGAAGAATAGGCAGGTTTCTCTCTCTCTCTTGGAAAATATGTTAAGTATCTATTCAGTCTTTTACTAGATAACAATTATCAAAAATTGGAGAACAGTGTTTTGAGCAAGTGTTTATAAAAAAGTAAAATCCTGTAACAGAATTCCTAAGTGCTAATATTCATCTAGAAAGTATGAATTTTCTCACCCAAAATAGGTAACATACTGTGGTGACTGTTCCGGATGCCATAGAAAGGTTGTGTCAGTATTTCCATTATGATCACTGTTTATCAGGAGTTTATAGCTCACTGTCAAAATACAGGAGCAATATTTTTAACCTACTTTCAGCTGACATTTTTTATTAACTTTGGGCCAGATTGCAATACCCTTAATAACAAGCATAGTACCTTACACCAGTACTGGAAGGAGTGTTACGGACTATTGAAGTCAACATTCCTACCTGTGGAGTAAGATAGTACTCAGGAATATTTTTAAAGTGTGATCCTGTTCCCACTGACTACAGTTGAACAGGATCAGTATATACCAAACCCCAATATACACTAAGTATACAGCAGCACAGAACATGGCAGAGTGTACAAGATTAGGCACACTACAGAGGGAAGTCTGCTTCTGCTCCTGTTGATGGCGGTAGGAGTTTTGCCTTTGACTGCAATAGACACAAGAGCAGAGCCAGATAGTGTATACAGAAGTAAAAAGGGGGAAAAGAATAGAACAATTTTCTCAATTACTTATTGTACTCTATTTCTGCATGAAAGTCTATCCTCCAGATTGTGTGGGGCAAAACGAAGGGAATATGTAGGGGATCAAAGTTAATACAAATTATTTAGAGTAAAATAACGAAGCTGGATGGTATAGGCCACTGCAATCAGACTCAGTCCTGTCATCATGTTGTAGTAGCAACTCCCACTAAAGTCAATGGAAAGACTTCATTGGGCTTAAGGCCCTCCAGGATCAGCTCCTTCATTTGCAAGAGGCTTGTTTGCCTTTAAATTAAAAAAAAAATCCTGATTTAAAAATTGACATTTGGAAGAGAATTAGCCCACACATTAAATTTCCAGTACTGCAGCTGTCAAAGGTAACAAGAGTTTCAGTGGGAGAAGGAACATGCCCAATGTCCAAAAACATATAAACATCTCCAGAAAACAGCCCCTTGCACACGCATGGTCACTTTTGAAATAGCAATTGCGTAACTATGTTGAGCTTGTGAACTCACAGAGTGGCAGTCCTATAGGAAGGATAAACTCTAATGACTCCAAAAGAGTCCATCAGTCAATGATCCATGAACTGAGAAACAGTTACACTATAGACCTTAATGTCTCCACAGTAGGGATTATGGTATAACATGTATTTTCAGAATGAATGTATACCTCAAAATACTTACAATATTTAGCCACTGGAGCCATTACAATCTATTAAGCAAATAATACCATATTTTCAAAATGAGTAGAGTTCACAAAAATACATATTTACCCAAGCTGGCCCTTCAAGCTGTTGTGATATGTTGGATAAATAGTATGTGTTTTCAGAATTGTAGCGGAGACAAGCAGAAGTACTGGAAGGAGTGTTATGGACTTTTTCCTCCTTTTTTAAAGCTTACACGGGCATTTACCCAACATAACTTCTGTTTATACACTAGAAACTGTTAAGAGTCTCTCATGTCACCTCACATACACCTAAATCACACATTTTTGTTTTATTTAATCTGCTTTATGCTGTAGGGGAAAGGAAAGGAACTAAAAAAGATGCTTGGGTGAAATAACTTTTACGGTTGTAATGGTTGAACATAACACTTTGACAAAAGCAAAGTTAACATGAAGACATCACCCCTAGCTCAGGCCAGTGGAGAAATAAAATGTTAAACGTCGCCATGTAAGATGGAGAATCAGCTGTAACTGTGAATCTCCTTGCTTTGGTTTCATTTGCACCACAACCTGAGCATTACAGTTTTCTCTCTTTGAATTATTATAAAGATTTGTATTATATGTAATTACAATACAAAGAGACCCTGCCAGATAAAGCTATTTGCTGAAGTACTGTTTTCAAAATACACACAGTCCTTTCACACTTTAACTTACACCTTTTCATTACCTGCTAATAAAAGTATAGTGGTTAGATTTGCCTAAACATGTCTTGCTAAGTATGTTAACCTCATGAGTAACTCTGGCCTTCAGAGAGAGACACTTTATAGCAACTGCTCCTTTTTTAAGGAAAGAAGTTTGTCTTAAGAAAAAAGATACTGAATTCCCCTCCCTCTCCCTTTTGTCAATGTTATAAGCATCCTTGTTCCATAGATAACGGAGTTAAGTATAGAAAATGCATTGTGGCCAGGCTCCCAGATTCACTACAGCCATGTGAATTGTAAGAGTGGTGATACTTTATTTTTTATTAAACTTATAACATGACTGTCACACAAATAGTGTTTACATAGAAGGGTACGCATTTAATTTACTCCTGGGGAACATTTATAAAGAATATAAATTGTATTTTGGAAGCTTCCCTCCACATAAAGTTCATCAATTTATTTATTTATTTATTGGCATTTTAATTGAGGCTTCCAAACAGCACATCCGACTCAAAGTATCAAAGAGCAAATATCTGTTGTGCAGTTATAAAATCAACTCTAATTTTCTTACTTATGAAGTAGCAGATAATCAGCCTATAAATTTTACTTACATTACTGTGTGGAAGTGGAACTATAAATTCAAAATAGTATGCAGGTTGGTGAAAATTGAGGTCTAGGCA
>NC_048308.1:21864709-21872209 GCF_013100865.1 Trachemys scripta elegans | reverse complement strand
CTGTTCTGCCCCCTTCTCTGTTGGCTAGTGGACTGAAACCAGCAAAGCAGACTACATAATACCTCTGAATAGGGTGCCACCTCTGTGCTCTTCCTTCCAGTAGTCCTGGAGGCATTCTAACAGCTGTGTACTCTGCAGGCGGAATGCCTCCATGGACTGGCACTGCTGTGCTTTGCCTACACACACACACACACACACACACACACGCCGCTGTAACTGTGCCTTGTAAAGACACAATAGGGCCCATTGTGTAAATAATCACAGTTTTGCCAAAAAGACATAACGTACATAGTCTTATACAACACAGATCTAATGAAAGGCCTTCATCTCTCACTGTCAGAACTGCATCATGAGGTTGGCAATATAGTGGGGCAGATTGTCCACTGAGCACAGAAAAATGTGCAAGTCCCACAAACGCTGACAAAATTCCACACAAATGGTGCGATTCACCGCTGTGCCGAGGTCCAGCACAAGGCCTAAGCACCAATAGAGCTTAACTGGAAATTAAAAGGCACTTGCCCTCTTCACCCCAAATGGTGTGTGGCTTACTGTTTTTTAGTATTAATGATGTGTTGATTGCTGACAGTGTATTCAATGCTGTACAGACAGACTCTTGCATGGAAGCACCCCAGGACAGGAGAAAAAGATGCAGGTGTGCAGCCATCAAAGCGTAGGCTACTCATATTTACACCATGCCCATATAAGGAGATGGGGGAAGTATCTTAGAAGCAGCTTGACACATGGCAGCAGGCAGCAACTTTCTGGCCCCCAACTCAGAAACCCAGCTGCTAGGGCAGCCATTTAGTAGAGGGAAAACAAATCCGGCAGGTAGGTCAAACAGAGCTGCATGGCAGCTACGGACTGTAGCCCATCATGGCTGCTGTCATAGTCTAGCAAGCCAGACCGAGAAATGGGTAATGCAGAGGGAGAGCAACTGGAAGCAAACTGTGCAGACCCAAGTCATAATGGACAGTCATGGAAAAAGTGCCACTGACACATGAATCTGAGTCAAAGTCCCACATGGCCAACTGCCACATGGGGGAGTTAGCTAGTAAGACACAGAAAACCAGGGTACATGGGGGGGGGGGGGGGGGGAATGTATTTATTAATAGGCTTTTTTTTGTGGTGCTCACCAGCATGCCGTAGTATCTGAATGCCTCAGATTTATTGCTAGTGTCCACTGGCCCATCCTGACAATGAGCCAATGACACGCAATTCACACACAGCACTCCTAAAGCTATTTCAATAAGCTGACATACAGATACCTCAGATAGGGCTGGCTGATTGTATTGTGTGTGTATTTTGCAGCTGCCCCCGGGTGATTTTAATGTCTATGCAACACATGCATTATGGCGCAGGGAGGGGGAGAGCACGCTATTCTGCCTTCTCTCCTCAGCTACACTTTTCTGGTGTCTTTGCCTGCTGGTGTCTGGGCCTGCCCTGTGTATGCACAGCTACCCCATTCACCTGGCTGTGTTGGGGTTTTCATGCAGGTTACACCTCTTTGCTGCCTGAATGGTGTAAGCGTCACTTTTTTTTTCTGCTTGCAATGTGCACACATAGCACCAAAAAAAAAAAATGGACAAAGAAAGATGCACACACAAACTTATAGAAAATAACTAGAGGTGATTGATTTTTTTCAGATTTTGAATTTTGATAAAAAAAATGGCAAAGAACATTAATTATTTTGCCTTATTGCTACCAACTGTAAAAATGGCCAAGAAACAAATTCTGACCAAGATAGTTGCACACAACTCCCATTAGATCTGATTCTAGTGCAAGTTAGACTGATATAAATCAGGATAGAAGTAATCCACTGAAGTCAACAGAGTTACACTGGTATAAAACTCATGTGCGTGAAATCAAAATCATGCCTAATCCAAGTTGTGCATGTGTATCTTATGGCAGAATTTGACCCTAAATTTGTCAGAGATGATTTCACAAATGTAAAGGTAATTTCAAAGTTAAAATTAAAGCAAAGTAAAATTAAATATGCATCTGTGAAAACATCTATTCAGTTGCGTAGTTGCACATTTGTAGGATGTACTTTACACTTTGTGTAGAATTAAAACGATTAGTACAGATCTGTCTGCAAATAGTGACACTTACTCCATAAGATCACATCTATTTATATTGTTTCATAATGCATCTAAAATAGTAGTTCATGACAAAATGTGTTCACAAAATGTGTTACTCTCACCATTGCTAAGAAATCTATTTTCCTAAGGAAGGAACAGTTCAGTATTTAGCTGGGAAAGAGTGGCTTAATATGTGTATTTTTTTCTTTCATAGGACTTCCTTTTGCCAACTTTACCTTGTATAAATAATTTTGCCTGGGAGAGCCTTTACATGGAATGCAGATTGACTATTACTTCCTGAACAGATTTAAATTTAACACCAATTTAGTCACTGTAGTATTCCTATATTGGAAATAACAGCTTCCATAGGACTTCTACAATGTGCCAGAAATATGATCTCATACGTGGAAACAAATTTCAATGTGTTTTCTTTTACATATGTTTTCTTTTCATAAATTTTTCCCACCTATGTTTCCCTTGTTTCCCAAACTCTCTCCTCTGCTCCAGAGCTGTGAGAACCTAAGAAAATTGTCTGATGAATGAGCTAACTTTTAATAAAAATTGCCAAGCTCATAAACTTTTTATACTAAGATTAATTAAAGAAATAGAACTAATTATTTTTATCATATTAATAAACACTTAAAAGTAAAGTTGAGCTAAACTTCTAATCTGAAAGGTGGATACCACTAAACATTGGAGATCAGAAGACTGCAGATAAGTGTTTTTTTACTTGTGGTCTGCGGACCCCCTGGGGGTCTGCAGACTGTCTAAGGGGTTCGCAAATGGCTGTTGTTACTATAGAACAGGGGTTTTCAACATGTGGTCCAGACTATGTCTAAGATTTCCAAAGGGGTCTGCACCTTCATTCGAAATTTTTTAGAGGTCCACAAATGAATAAAAGGTTGAAAACTACTGACTTAGAATTTATGCCCTATACTTCCAAAATACTGTTCCAAAAGTGATTGACTAATGCTTCTGGAGGCAGTGCTTCCTAAGGGGCAAGACTCTGACCCCAACAGTGTGCACCCACACTGGGGAGTAAGGGGGTCATCAGATGTCCACTTACTCCCATGCACCACCTAGTCATAACAAGGGAAGCAGAGCAGTTGGAGAACAGTCTCTGGTGGCTGCTACTGTTTATTCTGCTGAGATGGGTAGGGTTTAGCCATGGACTGAATCTTGACTCTATGCCAGCTTTGCCATGTGAGCTGGGGGGTGAAGTGGGAAGAAATCTGTGCTGGGTATAGGGCTGGTGCAGATTACTTCTCCCACACACACCTGGAGTAGGAGGGAAGTAGGGATCACAGAGTGACATTTTGTGCTTTTCCCCTCACAAACTAATGTTAGTCTGATCCTCTTCACTTCCTGCTGCACATATCCCCTCAAGAAAACCCACCTCCAAATGAAATTATAGCACTGTGCATTTTGGTTGGGATTTTAGTTTACAATTTTGTAGGTTTCTTCGCTCATTTGTTAGGTGCAGTTTGATTTTTTTAAAGTTATTTGGCAGTTGAGTAGTACAATTTCCTACTTCTTTCATAGAATCGTAGATCTGGAAGGTTCCTCAAGAGGCCTTCTAGTCCAGTCCCCTGCACTCAAGGCAGGGCTGAGTATTATCTAGACCATCCCTGACAAGTGTTTGTCTAAGCTGTTCTTAAAAATCTCCAATGATGGAGATTCCACAACATCCCCAGGCAATTTATTCCAGTGCTCAACCACCCTGACAGTTAGGAAGTTTTTCCTAATGTCCAACCTAAACCTCCCTTCCTGCAATTTAAGCCCATTGCTTCTTGTCCTATCCTCAAATGTAAAAGAGAACATTTTTTCTCCCTCCTCCTTGTAACAACCTTTTATGTACTTTCTCAGCTAACAGTGCAAACAACAATGAGCTAATAACACTCTTTAGTATTTTCTCCAGACTCAGTTAGCTACCAGTCAGCTTGCTGGACAGAAACTCCTCTTTAGTTGGATGGTAGCTTGGCGCAAAGGAGCACGGTGGTTGAATGTGAAGTGGCTATAAGTCCTCAATGTGAATACACATTAGCATTCATATTATCTTTTTAGAGTCCAAGGGTTTATTCTTTTAAGATTTTCTTAGAAGGGTGGCTCACCTACTCAATTATCTCTAAAATATAACAGTATTTAGGGAGATATATTCACAAAGAGCACTTTGAGTTCATTGAATGCTAGAGATGCTGGATCATCATGCCACCCTTCCTTGCTCATTTTCGCCTGCTCACTTGATATATACCTACTGCCATTGCAGTTGGTTGCAGCCTGGGAGCCTGCCAAGGTCAAAACATAGATCCAGCCCTACACAGATCTCCAGCCTTGTCTACACTAAAGGGAAAAGTCGGTCTAAACTACACAGTTTGAGTTACGTGAATAGCGTAACTCAAATCGACGTAGCTTAGATCTACTTACCACAGGGTCCACACTACGCGATGTTGATGGAGACGCTCTCCCGTCATTCCCCTTACTCTTCTCGATCCGGTGGAGTACAGGAGTCGACGGGAGTCTTCACTAGATCCCAATACATCAATCTGCGGTCTTCACTAGATCCCAATACATCGATCGCCGCATATCGATCCCCCGATAAGTGTAGACAAGCCCTCAGTCAGCAGCTGAACTCCGATAGATATCAATGGAAATTGTGTCATTAGGTCTTACATGACTTTAGTGTTCTTAGTTATATCAGCAGAGTCCAGCCTGTCGTACCTCTTGTTCAAATATGGTAAATATTATTTAAAAATCCACTAAACTTGTATTGAGAAATTTAAAAGCACATTTGTACCTAGCTGATGAAGCAGAAAAAGAATTTGGTAGGAAGCATTGAACAAGGGTCCTTATATATCTGCTATTTCATTCTAATTGGCACTTACATAGCACTTTACATAAAGGGAAACTGAGACACAGAGGTGTCCCAGATCACACAGAGAATCAGTGGCAGAACTGGGAATAGAACCCACATTTTCCAACTCTCCAGCCTGTGCCCTAGCCACTGGGCAATATTGTGCCCACTCATGTGTGACCCTGTTGCTGACAGATAAGAAATTAGACTTATTGAACACTGTGATTTTTCATAGTGAATCAGCATCAAGATATCTAGCACATGTGTTTCTGTAATTACAATACATTGGGAAAATGCACAGTGCTCAATGGCTCTCAAACTCACCTGCCAACTGTGTAAGTAGCCTAGGGCTGTAATAAATAAAAATAGAGAGAAACTGGTTAGCTATATGGTGTTCTGCTTGTTGTTGTTTTAATTCACACAAATGGATATGCATCTTTGCTCATGCAGACAAGTTTCTTGGGTCGCCATTTAACAGGAAGATGTGAGTTTGTAAAAGTGCAAGGCAAACTTGGTAATGTTAGTTTTGCATTTAGGAGCCTTTTACTCGATAACCAAATTATGTGTAGCGGTCCTCAAGCCATAGGAGAGGCAAATCAAAGGTGAGAGGTGAAAACCTGAGTGTGTGGGGGGGTGTCATGATGGTTCTTTATCAATTTCAGATCCATCCCCATATCCACTTGTGACTCTGTTATACAGTTCAAAGGATGGGGCTAACTTGGAGTGTCACAGATTTAGGATCTGATCACTGAAGTCAATGGAAATCTTTCTATAGACTTTAATGAGCTTTGGATCAGGCCCATATTAGGGAGCATCTATACTGAATATTAAAGCAAGAAGATACAGGAATGATATATTAGAAAATTTAGGAAAGGTGAAGGTTTCCTTTCAACCTGAAAGGAAATGATGCACACTGAACAACAGCTATAAAAGAAGTAGGAACTATTTTAATGGCTGTAAGGCTCTTACTCTTTTCCCCTGCCTTCCATCCCATGGAAATGTGTACTTGAAAACACTGGACTCTCACAGGTCTGATCACTCATGAACATTTTAGTGGCTCAGTAGAATCCCTTAGAACAAATGTCTTTCATCCATTAATCAGAGTTCCCAATTACCAGGAGACACCATTTGCAGATGTCTGAGGCACTACGGAGCTGTGGTGAGCCTGTCATGTTACAGGACAGGCTCGCGGAGCAGTAAACAAGCACTATCTTCATTGGAAGAGGGAGTGAATATGCTGGTCATTATTTGTCAGCAGTAGGGTCAGCTGTGAGACACCTAGCATGTGTAGGTGATTTGGAAGGGGTAAAACTAATGTCCAGAAATTGCAGTGGTGAAACAATTAAGCATGACTGAATCCCAAAAGGCATGCCATTAAGTGGAATCCCATCCCTATTAGACAACAGTCATTGCTAAAAAGTATCACTCTATCATTAGGTTTGATTCTGTCCCTGGAAAATATATCAGTTAGGGGCCTGTTCCTACAATGAATCAGAACTTTCATTAACAATATCAGCTTCTGTGGATAATGGGAGTTTTGCCTGTGTAAGTATTGCAAGATTGATTGCTAAGCAGATTTTTGCAAGTAACCCCCTGATTCAGCAAAGAGCTCCATATATGTTCAGACTCATTGCAGGATCAGGATTCCATGTATCCACTCCCGGAATGCTATGGCTAATGCACTGAACAGCAGGTCAAAAAACATAAAAAGTTTGCGTATTAAAAATTCCTTTCAGAGAGGAAAACATTCACTTGTGTATATTAAACATAATTTTAAGCTCATTTTTACATTTTTTTTCTCAATATACCCAGAGGATCATTATAGACAAATGGCTGACACATCATCATTTTAAGAAACAAAGTTCTGTTTGTTTTATAGGAAAAAGGGAAAAGGCATCTGCAGTTACTGACTTCTATTACTTTTTCCTCTACCATAACATAAGCAAGAAATAATAAAGTGGTTTTTTTTCCCCTAATTTTTTTTTTAATTCACTCCCAGGCTGGGACCTGGTTATGCCAAGTTTAAGTGCAGAGCAAGGCCCTAATCCTGCAAAGGTTTAGATATGATACATAATTTTACACAAGCGAGTAGTGCCATTGGCTCCTGTTGGACTGCTCAAATGAGTATAATTAAGCACTACATAACTCTTTGCATTCTTGGTCCCTAAAATTGTATGGATAAATTCTAAATCCCTGACAAACTGAGGTTCACTCCAATTCTCTCTTTGAATATGCAGACAGTTATCAAGTAAACTGATAGCTATTAAAAACAACAGAGTACTGAGGAAGTACCTAAAATGCCTGTAGACTGTAGCCCAGGCAGAGTGCTTTATAGGTGATGAATCATAAAACCTTACAGTCCTCAAATTTCACTTTTAGAGGATTCTTCCTTACTTTTGTCAAAATTGTTTTTGCAATTGAGAGCAAAGGAGGAAACAATTAGAAAACGTCCCTTAAGAGTATTTTACACGGGGATAAGGGTGGCTTCCATTTAGATTGATGTATATCCTTATCAGCTTAACTAAGCAGGTAAGGTGTTCATTAGCAAGGCTGGGGGAAAAAAAGAGAGAG
>NC_048308.1:21847209-21857209 GCF_013100865.1 Trachemys scripta elegans | reverse complement strand
TTTTGTTTTAAAACTTTCAACAAGACTATGACTGCTACCTCTGAACTGAAAACTTAAGATAGGCTCTAAATTGTGGGTTAAAATGTATTATGAAAAATGAGTCAGAAGTATAGCTATTAATCTTTGGGGCGGAGGAGGATAAAATGCCAGCAGCTATAAAACTGCTAAACAAAAATGGAGTGTTGGTTTTGTTTTGGTATTTTGTTGTTAGTATTTTATTTTTTTTTTTTATGTTACAAAATGACCAGT
Organism: Trachemys scripta elegans; assembly: GCF_013100865.1. NCBI lineage: Eukaryota > Metazoa > Chordata > Testudines > Emydidae > Trachemys > Trachemys scripta. Next base: position 21,856,960 of record NC_048308.1, on the reverse strand, counting down.
CTGGGCGTTGCAGAACACTCAGACATATTCTGGCATGTATTGACTTTACACCTATTACGTGCTTCTAAAGTTGGGAAACCTTTTTAGAGGAAGGTGATAGACACAATATCTATTTACGCAAGGACACATTTCCCTTTTCTTTATGTTCAGTTTATTCAAGGTTTTGTTTCCAAGGTCTTATTACTATAAAACTTAAAGCTAGACAAGGTCTGCCCTCATGTCAGATAACAACAGCAAAACAATTTTGATGGTTCAGTAGCTTATTATTTCATACTTCCAGGTCCTAAATAAATTACAGTTATTTTCACATTCTTCATGAATATCCTTCAGGCATAATAATAAGTGTATTTTTCTGTATAGGCTCTTAATGCGTCTTTTTGCAAGTTGATTTAAAATATTTTGTTGAATTGTCACATATCCTAATAATTAAAGGGGTCTTGATAAATTCCTTTTGGTGTGATGCTTATATTGTTTAGAGATTTGACATATTTAACAAATCATTGCTGAATTGTTGGCAAATAGAGGGGTAAAATACATTGAAACATGGAAGTGCAGCAAGAGTTTTTGCATCTTTTTTCCAGCATTCCTTTGCTGGATCCTTGCTGATGAAGGTTCCTTCCCCCCTCCCACCATCATCAAAGGCAATTATTGACTTGGGTTTTGAAGTGCAGATTATCAAGGTATTATTTCCTTGGAAGTGCAAGAATACTGTAGATGTAGAAAGCAAGAGGAGCTGACTAATTTTCTAAAGAAGAGAAAGCACAAGTTGAGAAATTTAAATGACTCAATGTCTGAAAGAAATATGTTGATTTTTTTTCTGCAACTGTACAATGCCTCTTTTTTAAGGCAGGGGTTAAATAAGGTAACCAACACCATCATAATTTTACCACAAGATAGAACACAGTTATTTATTTTTATTTTTTAAAATGTTCAGTTGCAGGGTAGGTATACAGTTAATGAAAAATATTACATTCTGGGAATGCTGTGATTTAAAGGTTGCTTGAGTGATAACTGTACTAGTGTCCAGATCCTGCTCCTACTGAAGTGAGTGGGAGTTTATCATTGAGTTCAGTGGAAGCTGGACTAGGCCAAGTATTGTAATGTGGAGAGAAGAGGGACATCATGGAATTATTTGTCAATCTTTTTTTCCTTCCCTGCTCTAGAAGCCAGGGCTTGGAGACGTGACAGAAGTTAACCCAATTATCACTTTTTTTCCATTTCCTCAGTTCTTACTTCAAATATTAGAAGCTGCAAGTCCCTACGATAAATAGCAGACAGCAACTGCTAAGCTGTCGACACTCAGATAGTTACATTTGTGTCATGATTTCCACTGTATGTCCCTATAATCCCAGAATTAGACTTCATCCCCAAATTCACTTTGGGATGGAATTTAGGTACGAAGGAGTGAAAACATTCCGATAAATTGTTCTGTTGAAGGATTACTAAATGTTACAGGATTTGATTCAATGCTCCCCTACACTGGTTTGAAACAAGTGTAACTCCGAGGAGAAAATTGAGTTTCTCCCGTAAAACTGGTGTGAGATCAGAATCAGGCCCCCAAACTTGAGTGCACATACTCAGCAGCACCTGCACTCACATGGTGAACTGTATGCATATGCGCTATCATGAATCAGCATACTAAGGAATACCCAGCTAGGCAGAGAACAGCACTATTTACTGCAAGTTAAGTTCTCTCCAAGTACAGATTCACGTCATAGGCCCAAATAACTGAGAAGGTTTGTTGTGTCAATAGATCCCCTTTAGGAAAAGTCCCTCAGTGTATGTTAGCATAATCAGCATGTTAAAAACTTTGCACAGTCAGAGGGATTTAAGTCATTTGACAGGAAGTGTAGATCATTCTCCTCCGCAGTTGCTCTGCTACCAGCTAGTTCTTTCTCTACTGGCCAGACAAGAGCAGTAGTTCAGGCCCTCCTGTGTTGTTGCTTTCTTGTTCTTTCTCCGGGGCTTGGGAGATTCAGTAAGAGCAGTTTTTCTTCCTTTAACTCTTCTTCTACAAAATGTATCCCATTTAGTGCTTTTTGGAAAACATTTCCTCAGGCCTGCCATCTGGAGGCTTCCCTTACTAGTAGGGTGACCAGACAGCAAATGTGAAAAACCGGGATGGGGTGGGGGGTAATAGGAGCCTATATAAGAAAATGACCCAAAAATCGGGACTGTCCCTATAAAATTGGGACATCTGGTCACCCTACTTCCAGGCTCTGTCACCTCTCTCAAAATGGCGGAGTGGCCAAAGAAGTACAGCAACATATGAGATACCACAACTGGAGGAGAATTGTTTTGCCCTCAGCACATAAGTCCACACCCTGCCAAAGAAAGGGGCTCAGTGTCAGACTGCTGAGAAGCAACCAAGTTCACCTGCCACAGTCATAGATCCTCCCGTGAGCATCGGGACATCACAGGCTAAACTCAGTTTCTTCACAGCAAAAGATCCTATCCCAAGAGGCTGCTCTCAGAGTCACCTGGTCGGTGGGGTAAGTGAACATCTACCCTCTTCCAGAAGTTGCCATGCCCATGCACTTTATTGGGAGTTAGCCTTGGTTGGTAAAGAAGGAAGTATCCTCTCCTCCAGCAATATAACAAGGCTGGCCAATATTCTTGGGGGAGGGTCTCTGCACATTCCCCAACTCTTCTTCATCTGAGGATGTGAAAAGATCTCCGTTCCATCAGAAAATTACAGCTGACGATTTCCAGGTCTCAAAAAGCAAATTTTCTCCTTTAACCAAACAGTCTTCTCTTTCACATAAACACTAACATTATAAAAACCAACAACAACAACAAAACCTAGGAAATCTTTGAAACATAAAAGAAAATAGTAGTGGCTGCACTGTGAAAGAGGAACTGTCAGAGTGAAAATCAGTCCAGTTTGACAAAGACCAGTGTCTTTGATTTCTTCCCCTGGAATTCATAGACACAGTGTGCAAGAGTTATCAATACTTTTGGCACACAGCCAGAAAAGAAAGAAGAGGATAAAATATCCACCTGCCTTCAAAATCAAAACTGAATGAAGCTATGCATCTGCATTCCTCTTTCAAGGACATCATCAAAACTGAATGAGAAAACCCTGATGGAGGCAGAAGAAGTGCTGCAAACCATGAGGCTGTACACAATGTAAGGCACTAAAGCTAACACAACTTCCATTCCCAAAACTGAAACCACAGTAGCATTTTTAACTAAGGAGATAGTTATTCTCTCTGAAAAGGCTTCTTCTTCAAAGACTCTATTGATGAGAAAGTAGAAGGAAACCTGACATCATTTTGAATCCCTATCCAGTCTACCTCTAGGCATCCCTTTCTACTGTTTCTTTCCTGGAGGCAGCCATGTCTTGGTGTGACAATTTAAAAAATGTGATTCCTCTGGGTTATTATGAATTTCTCTCTAGAGAGAGAAAGACAACACAACTCAGATACATTAGGAGACTCATAGGAATGTTCTGTTTTACAGTGTTTTGAGAAAGGAGAGTTGGGTGGGGGACAATATTTTTGCTGATGTGGGTTTCGCAGAGTAATGAGTTTTGAGAAGTAGTTTGAAAGGAGATAGGGTAGGTGCTAGTTGCTCTAGAACACTGAGGGAATTTCAGGAACAGGAGGCAACAAAAAAGAAGGTTTGAAGATGAGAGTGAGAGGACACAGAGGGAGAAATGAGGCAGAAATTATTGGTGGGTGCCAATAGACAGCTTAGGTGTCTCTGTATATGACATGTGTTTTCCATTCAGAGCAATGGCATCCAATTCTGTAGCCAGAAGAGAGAATTGGCTCAGAGCATGAACTGTAAATCCTCTGTTCTTCTGTATTCTCCAGAGCCAGATTTTTAGTGAGTCCATGGAAACAGTGGACCAGATTCTGTAATGCTCTGGAGTAATTCCATTTAACTCAGTGAAGTTACAATGGTGTAAAATTGATGTGAGTAAAACCAAGATTACTGACTGGAATACTGATAAATCTAAACACTCATGGTTTGTTCCCTATAAGTCCCACAAAAGGAATAAAAGTACTATCGCAAAAACCAAACCGATCTTTCAATGATACTTCCCAAAGGGATAGTCTCATAGGGGCTCCAACTATTCAGAGTAAAGTTGTGAAGCCACAATCCCACAGACAAACCCAGACAAACCTCCATTAACTCCTCATCTAGTCCAGCCAAATTAGGGTGACCAGATCACTATACTAAAATATCGGGATACATTGGGGTGCCATCAGCCCCACCCACAGTCCACCCCTGCTCCTCCCAGGCTCCGCCCCCACTCTGCCCCAGGTCCCACCCCTTCCCCACTCAGCCCCCCCTCCGCGCCATTCCTCATCCCCCAGCCTGCCGCTGGCTTGCTGCATCCCTCCTCAGTCCCCCACCCACCACTCGCCTCCCCGCCCGCTCACGCGCCCACCACTCACCTCTTCACACCTCCCCCGCCTGCCACTCATCCCTATAGCGCCGACTTCTTCTCTGCTAGGTGGTGCTCGCCCACCCCCTGCCTCTTCCCGCCCCTGCACCGCCCTCGCCCCATCCCCATTCCACCCCCTTCCCCCAAGTCCCCACCACTGCCCTGCCTCTTCTCCGCCTCCTCCCCGGAGCGCGCCGCATACCCGCTCCTTCCCCCTCCCTCCTGGAAAGTGCTAAGTGCCGCCAAACAGCTCTTAGACAGCAGGAGGGAGGAGGGGGAGGAGCGGGGACGCAGTGCACTGGAGAGGTGGGGGGCAGATGGAGGCAAGGACGGGGGAGCTTGGCTGCAACTTTTCCCCATGTGTGCTCCAGCCCCAGAGCACCCACGGGGTCAGCACCTTCCTCCTGCTCGCCTCCTTAGCTGAATATCGGGACAAATGGCGTCCTGATCATACATTGATCAGGACGCAGGACAAAGGGTTAAATATCGGGACAATCCCAATTTTATCGGGCCATCTGGTCACCGTAAGCCAAATCCACAGCATGACAATAAACACATAGGCCTTGTAGGCTGAAAAAGACAAGTTTATGCCCACCTGTTAGGACCCAACTTCAGCTAAATGGGCACTGAAGATGGTGCAGAACAGTTACTCACTAGACCTCAGTACTGTTCCTCATCCATTCTTCTTTGATTAAAATAACATTAACAAAAAATACAATATTCCCTGGAGATTTTTCTGATATGTTTGACCTTGCAGACGCCTATCTTTTCATTCCCATGAGGCAATGCAATTGTAGTTCCCTAAGATGTGCATACAGAATGCAATGCAAATCACCACCACAAGTGTCCCCAAATACTCAATACTCATCAAAGCCAGGTCAAGATCACAGCAAATCAACCTATAGCTCTTCCTAAATAGTATGATAATCTGAACCAGCTCAGATCCAGATCAATCTGATGCAGAGAATTGAAGGCACTTAGGCTTCAGGACCAGGGTTTCCTTATTTATATGAACAAACTATCTATACTCTACCAGGAGGATAGGCTATTTAGGGCTAGAAACATTTATTTATTTAGATTTATAAAAGTACACATCCTTTGCTCTGGGTGCTGTCCAAGAATTTAAAATCATACCAGTTAACAGAATATGAAAACCCAAAGCTCCCATGCAAGGTGCCAAAACAAACTGCTCCCAATTCACCCACCTACTTTAAACACTTAAATCACCTTGGGAAAATAGCTGTCCTATAGGTCATCAATGGGCAGATCAATGGATTCCAGAGTTAAGGACAGGGTACCAGGCCCACATCTATACACAGTAGGGGCCCAAACAAGGAGAAAGCTGATTGGTGGACCGCACAATAAGCTAGGAGAAGTTTCCCCCAACTAACAAATTTAATTCTGCTAACAAAAACATTGAATCCCAAAGAACAGAATTGTTTGCTATTAGTTGGAACAGTGAGGCAAATGCACACTTCCCTGAAAAAGAGCAAGAGTTCTATCTCATCCCTGACTAAACTCCCTACTCTGCATCTTTCCTCCAACTTCAGTAATCAGCTAAAAATACTAAGGGTATGTCTATACTACTCGCCAGATTGGCGGGCAGCGATCAATCCAGCGGGGGTCGATTTATCGTGTCTAGTCTAGACACGATAAATCGACCCCCGAGCGCTCTCCCGTCAACTCCTGTACTCTACCGCCGCAAGAGGCGCAGGCAGAGTTGATGAGGGAGCGGCTGCAGTCAACTCACCGCAGTGAAGACAACGTGGTGAGAAGATCTAAGTATGTCGACTTCAGCTACGTTATTCATGTAGCTGAAGTTGTGTAACTTAGATCCAACCCTCCCCCGCCATTGTAGACCAGGCCTAAGAGAAAAAGTGAAAGTCCTGACAGTGCTAAAAAGGCTTAGTAACTCTGTTTCCTGGGCCTCAAATGGATATCCCTGACTCTTTCCTTGTAGCTTTCACACAGCCCAAATTGCCTAACCCGGGGACCTCTTCACCATCTAAGCTTAGTTCCCCTAGCCTAAAAGTCTGGATGTTGAAAGGGAAATCTTTTGTGAACTCTAGGTTGGTATTTGCTTCAAATCTATACTCCAAAATTTGGATTACATGCTCTCCACTAACGTACAAAGAAAAACCTGGATATCACTCTTAAAATTCCTGGAAGCAGGATTAAACAAATCACTGAACACCAACTAAAAGTTCAGACCTGAGCATTAAGTAGCCTTTTAAGCTTAGATTTCAGATCTTCTTTCACATTTATGTTGGTGGATTTTTTTAAGGCATCTGGATCTTCCCAGCCTGGGACCTAAACCTTGTCTTTCAGTCCTGAAGTTTCCCATGTTTTGAGCTATTATTTTGAGAATACCTTTAGGTTCTATTCTTTAGAACCATCATTGCCATAGCAATTACAATCACCATTAGAGCTTCTGAAAATATGTTTATTCTTAACTTTACTGCATCTTCCATGAGAACAAGAGCATTTCTTGTTCTAATTTCTTCTGGTGTGGAACAGACTGGGTGGCCTAAGATGTTGGGCCTCTTGTCACATCTCTTGAACTATCCCTGCTTCCTCTTGGGATGAAAAATACCCATCATTCATGGAATGGTGGAGATAATAATTAGAGAAGAAATTAACAGGTAAGGCATTTCCCATTTGACATCAGCAAGGAAATGCAAGGTCAATGCTTTTACTCCATTCTTAGACCAGACAATTATACATAAAGTGTTGGCACTTGTATCGTAATTATTACAGGAGACTCTGTTCCCTACTGAACAAATAGCCTTAAAAACTACTTTCTCATCCACACACACAAGATTTATGTGTGTAACTATCTTTGACTCAAACCCTCTGTCCTCATTCATCTTGCACTATGCCCCAATAGCTGGGTTTGGTTTAGGGCATTCCAAAGAGAGTAGTGGGAAGGAATCCTCCCATACTCCCAGCGTTGAAGAGGCAGCAGAGATGCTCCGTGACTGTTATTGCAGCCTAGGGTGACCAGACAGCAAGTGTGAAAAATCAGGATGGGGGTGGGGAGTAATAGGATCCGATATAAGAAAAAGACCCAAAAATCGGGACTGTCCCTATAAAATTGGGACATCTGGTCACCCTATTGCAACCCTGGGGCTGCAGGAGCTCCTACCCTTTTACTCCTCTTTCCCCACTCCACAGGGGTAATGGACAATAGCGGTGGATCTATTGGCTCTGTCCTTCAGTCTTCCCTCAGCCCATTCTTGCCCCACAACCCTTTGCACAGGGATAAGGGATAGTCCTCATGGAGCTCTGTGACATGGAGGATGTCTACTTCCTTTGTACAGGTTCTAGAAATCCTGCACCACCACCTATGTAGCAGAAATGCTCCAGAACTGGTCCAGTGCTTCTAGAGTTCTCAGCAACTACATCTGAGGGGGCATGTTTTTGTCTTATACAGACATTTTCATTTTCAAAACACTTTTCAAATCCTAATTCTCACAGTATCCCCGTGTAATAGGTACTTTCCTCATTTTATAGAAGAAGAATCTGAGACAGACAGGCTAAGGCCCACACTTTCAAAAGTGTCAGCATCTCCATTTGGGCACTCAAAAATTTAGGCATCCAAAATTACTGGAACACCTTTGAAAACATTGACCTATGTGACGTGCCCAAGGCTGTGCAAGAAGTCTGTGTCAGAACAGGAATTAGAACTCAGGAGTTCTTGGCTCACAGCACTGTGCTCAAATTCTCTCTCCCATCTTTCACTCTAAAGGGAATTATTCACATAAATTCCCTGCACTGATCAGTGAGAAAGTTGATTCCTTATTTTACTGGTTGTGTCACAATTTTAACAATACCTAACATCGATGGGAGTTGCAGTGTGGAGAGGGGGCAGTGTATGGCCCTTAAGCATAGTTTTTGCATGTTAATACATGAAAAAGTGATGTCTTATTTGTTCTGAAACTGACAGAATAATGTACAGAAAGCAAGTAAGTATGAAGAGGGGTTAGTTAGATAATGTTGAACAGAGCATCTTCAAGACAACACTGTAACCACTGTACTTCAAATGTCAGGCTAATTATTATCAGCATTTAAATGTTATCATGGGCCATTTTTAATAGTGGAATTTTTCAGCATGTACTGTAATGGTCAGAAGAAAATGTCGCATGTAGCTGCTGCTGTTGCATTGTTCATAAAAGTACAAAAAATAATAAAAAAATAAAATTATTTCTACAGACAGCAAAAGGAACAGCTTGTTTGCTTAAATCTGACTGTAAAATTAATCCATATGCTGATACTATTTGAAGTATCATTTACTTTCAGGAAGAATAGAGGAGGTTTGCTATAATACAGTTATGTGAAGTGCAAATAATGCTTATTAGAGATAAACCCAAAACGCTTTAAATATAGGTTTTTAGAAATTCATATTCAGGCATGTATTACTACTCTGAGTTATTATGAAGCAATTTAAGTATCAGCTTTATACTCTTTGGTAACCCCATATTACACCTAGAGCTTTACAGAAAATGAAATTTTAATATAATTCACCACAAAATGGCACATGATGCCATTAATTCAGATATTTTTCATATGTACATAGTTTGATCTTATCCCTTACTTACCATGTAAACAGTATTATATGGCAAATTTCCCTGTGATACAGTACAGTACCTGTATATAATTATGGGCACATTTTGCCAATGCAACTGTTACACAGATTTGTAATTAATTCCTTTGAAGATTGCTGTTAGAGTTTTGGATACTGATGCTGGTTTTGGACATTTATTACTTCTCTTTAGTTGGCTATTTGCTGTGCCTCAGAGACAGATGTAAAATTAGTGTCTATTTTGAGCCAGCAAACAGTACATCTTTCCTCCTGTTTATTGAATTGCAGGGAGGAATTCTTTGGGCTCCCACTTCTTTGTGGTTTTGAAGTAACAGTCTGTTTTTGTGCCAACCATGTAGCTTCAATGCATGTGTAAAATTTTGTTGAGGATCAAGTTAGAAGTTGCTTATTTGACCTAATGGAAAAAACACAGTATGACGTTAGGATGCATTGTGTAGGAGGGCTTTCATTTCTCGACACTGAGTAAAACTTTATGCATCACAAATGCAAAAATAGTAATCAGTTTAAAATGCACTGAATATATTCTGCCCAATGACCTACATTTAAAAGAAACAACTATGAGTTATGAAAAAAAAAGTAAGAATTTTTTCTTCTTGTTAAGACAAAACTACATTTCTGAGGTCTGCTTGTGCTGACAGTGATAGTGATGGACAACTTATCAAAAAGGGGAAGCAAAGACCATAATGATCTTACTTTTAATTTCACAGTGTAGAAAACTTTCTTTCAAGTACCTTTAGTTATGATTCCATACA
>NC_048308.1:21809709-21839709 GCF_013100865.1 Trachemys scripta elegans | reverse complement strand
TTTGATTTTGCCTGTGGAATTATTTTGAGGGCCAGATTTTCAAATGTGGGCACCTAAATTGTGTCCACCAACTTTGTGTGAATACCTGTTGCATCTGAACTAACAAATCATCAGTAAGAAATCAAGGTGATAGGCATCTTAGAAATATCTACGTTAGATGGATAAATAGCTCAAAAAGATATTCTATCCATTAGTAGGCTGAAGCGAGCTCCTCTTTATAAATCCTATTTTAAAATACCTTCCACCCCAGCAACTTCACCAAAAGCAAATTGGTCCATAACAAATAGATGGATTGACAGATAATTCTGTATAATAAGTACTAATTTTCATGTGAAATAATCCAATTTTGGGGCACAAATCTATCCTTTGCAAATGCAAAGGAGGCTCAGACAAATTAAACAGACATAATCGAACTGTCCACAGTTTAAAATTTAGAAATTTTTGCACCCTCTGATATTAATACACTCCTCACTCCAAGTCTATATAGTTAAAATGAGGATGATGAATCAAATAGCAGGTGTATGATAATAATCTTAATAGATGGATCTGCTGTCCTTTCTTCTGTATTTACCATTACTTCATGTAAAATGCCTGTTCTTCCCAGGTAAAAATAATTAACTTGCAGTTGACCGATTATTAAAAATAAGAAGCTTTTTTCCACCGCACTGCTTATTGGATTTGATATCAGAAAAAGGCCTTCATTTGGCCCAAATAAATACCTCTGGTTTTCACCACTTGCTGTAATGTTTAAAGTAAATAAGTTCTTGTCCAGTTAGCATGATTGAATTCATTCAATTGCAAGAACAAAGCCATTGTATAGAGGCTTAGAACAGGCCTTTTCTCTGTTTCCTTTAAAAGATCTTCCTTGTTACTGCAGGGTGCTTGCTAGCTTTGTGAGCTGTTCAATAATTTGCAAATGCTAAAAATGCATGTGCTTATTTTGCAGAAGAAATGAAGGAGGAATATGACACTATGGGGCCTGAAGCCGCAATTCAGACCACTGGAAACAATGGTACAGGTAAGGCAAATGGTCCATTTGAACATCATGTTTGTTCTGTGTCATTTAGAATTAGCTGTGCATGGAGGGAAGAAGTGGCTAAACAATTTATTTACTTGTCTAGCTGAACAATTGAGAAATGTTTAAATAGTCATCCTGATTTCAATCCCCACTCGCTCTCCCACAAATTACAATGGTACAAACTGGGTATTCAGTGAAAACTCAATCTCTCTTTTCCCCACCATGCCTCAACCCCACTCATTTTAACTGCATTCTTGTAAGCTAATAGATTTTAGCATTGTGAGGAGACGTTTTCACAGTCAGGGTGAATGAAAGAGTTTAAAGTACGTGGGCCAAGATACTGTAGTCTTTTAATGAGAGAGACTGTACAAAGAACTTGATAATAAGGATGGGGTGCACTCTTTATGGCAACCCCATATTCACAGGGAACAGAGAGTAAGATACTTCAGAGAATCCACATATCTTTTTAGAAAGACACACACAACCCCACATATATACACAGATACACAATTTAAACCAATATTTATGAGATTATTTTGTTTCTAGTTAATCTTTTTTTCCCTACTTTCCATATCTATTTCTTTCCCTTCTTAAAATCCATACATTTCTGTGGAAAAAGAAAGGGAACTTAGATATTTAACAGTCATTATTTTTGAGCCATCTCTTTTTTTCTATAGCTGCAAAAGGCCGTAAAAAGTTTCTGTTACTAGCCAAATGAATTCTGGAGTTTGACCATGTTCTTCCCAAAGGCCATAAGACCCTTTGCCATAGATGATTCATGCATTACACTACATTCACCTTGCTTTCTGCTAGATTTACACTTAAATATGTAGATGTTTTCCAGCACAGGTAAATTGTTATGCATCACATTATAATGTTTGATTCATAGGTACTGCCTTCTTGAAATGTTATTATAAAAGATGGTACCTAAATGTTATAAGGATTTTATTACTCACACATCCTTAATGCTGGTACACACCCACATAAAACCTACAATGTCCTTAGTAAATAACACAAGAAATGTACTTTCTAATTCTTGTGGGAGAAAATAATAGAAAAATAAAAACATGTCAATGATTTTTTTCATACATTAGATTTATGCATGAAAAAGTAATGAGTGGATTAGAATGGAGTCACAGTTTATCATTATATATATCCTTAATAATATTGCTATACAGAACCGAAAATAACAAATATTCTAAAATCACTTGGTTTTTCAAGATATATTCATAAAGTGATGACTCATACATGGTATTTGGAGTAACTGGACATGAAAAGGTTCAGATGTTTGATTCAGAAAAAAGGCTGGATTCTTATCTGACTTACCATTACCAGAATCTTCCAGGTCCTGTCTCAGGCTTTGTGACTATCTTTCCACACATTTTTCTGACCATAACAAGTCCTGACTCCTTCCTACTTGTTGTGTTGTCTCCTTGGAGGGGGGGAAAGCTTGTGGCCTATTACCACCTACCATTCCTTTCCAGTTTCTGATGGTCTCTTCTTTCTGCTTTGTACTCTGGCCTTAGGTCTCCTCTTCAGGAGAAAGGTATTACAATACCTGTCAGCTGACAGCCCCATAGATCATATTCTACTCTTAATCCAGAAAAGAGGTGTCCCACTCCTCCTGTAAACCAGTCAGAAATCATCTTCTGGGCGTAGACATGAGGACCACAGCCCTCTCTCACTTAGTTGGTTTAAATCAGTGTCATTCTGTTGACTTCAGCTGAGGATCTGACCCAGGAAGTGTAATCACTCCTTGACAGTCATGGGGAGCTGCCTTTGGCCCTGTCTACAATAGGAAATTGTGCCTTGTTGAAGATTTGTTTTCAAACAACAGCCAGAAACGCTCTAAAGGGCCTCATTGCTTTGCCATTTAAAATGTAATAGCTAGTCTGGAGTAGTGAACTGTGGGACTGAGAAATCACAGACCATATGAAATGCCCACAACTTCTTCATGATTAGAGGTTCTCTCATAACCATAAGCGCCGACTACGTGGGTGCTCCGGGGAAAAATTAGTGGGTGCTCTGCACCCACCGGCAGCCAAACTCCCCCAACCCCGTCCTCGCCTCCTTCTCCCCCAAGCGCATCACGTCCCCACTCCTCCCCCTCCCAGCGTTTCCCACCCACCACCTAACAGCTGTTTGGCAACGCTTAGGACTTTCTGGGAGGGAGGGGAAGGAGCAGGGATGCGGCACGCTCAGGAGAGGAGGTGGAGAAGAGGCAGGGCAGGGGTGGGGACTTGGGGGAAGGGGGTGGAATGGGGTTTGGGTGAGGGCGGTGCAGGGGCGGGAAGAGCACCCACCTGGCAGAGGGGAAGTCAGCATCTATGAATGGAGCAAGGAAGAATATCACACATAATGGCTGGCCTATGTTGGGACTTAACCTTTTTTTCCAAATCCTAAGAAAATTTTTGGGTTGGGTGGTGGGAAGAACCCTTATTTTAGTCATTTTTTAAAATAAACCTCAATAATAACAGGAACACCTTCCTTTCTATACACCCATGTAACGGCTATTACTATCAATGGCTCTGTCTACACTAAAAGGCAAGCTGCATTTGAAAAGCATCCTAGAGGATGACTTCCCCCTAAACTGATCTTGAAAATACACCTAGCCAGACTATGTAGACCAGGTCAGACCCTGCTCAAAAGCCTACCCCTCAAAGAATCTTGAAGGGACTGGCTAATGGGAAGATAGGGTAAGTGAGTCGTTGTGGTATCTGAGACCTTGTCCTTTCTGCTGAGACCATTGATAAGAATACTAGCCATGGCCGGCTCCAGGCACCAGCGAAGGAAGCAGGTGCCTGGGGCGGCCAATAGAAAGGGGCGGCACGTCTTGTTGGGGCAGCATGTCCAGGTCCGCGGCGGCAATTCGGCGGCGGGTCCTTCAGTGCCTAGCATCCTCTTCAGCGGCACTTCAGCGGCAGCTCAATCACTCCGTTCAATCGGGATTTTCTTTTTTTTTCTTCTTCTTCACTGCTTGGGGAAGCAAAAAAGCTGAAGCCGACCCTGGTACTAGCTAGTGCCATTTGTGAGGATTGTTCTTGTGATGTGGACATCTTTCCACTGGGAACTAGACTATCTCCTCTAGCTCATTTCAATACCACCAAAACCTCTGATGGTAAGAATTAGTGGTCACTTCCAACTGAGCTTGATTTGAGCCTGTGATTTAGAAGTGAAAGATCCTATAACCCATTGTTAATCCACAGAACCATCCAATCTCTATCTGAACGGTCTCAGGTACTTTTCAATATGAATAATATACCTTACATCTGGCTATTGAGAAAAATAGAAATAAAATATAGTGAAAGTCACTTTCAATCATGTGACTTTCAGTGGGGATTTTGCTCTTGCTTCACTGAACACTTGAAAACCCTATCTCTAAATAACAAATATTAACTGTTTTGGGAGGATGTTACGAGGAATTCTTTGACATGCTCCTTGTAGTAAGGACTTACGTGGTCTGGCTTCAGTACTATTGACTCAATTTCCCACAGTGTGTTGTCTCAGTTTCCCCTCCCAGATGGTCAACCACCAACTTTGAGTGTGGTTAGGTCACTGAGGTGACTTAGCCCTCCACCTAAGAAGATGAACTAAGTCTAGGTACAGGTGAGGCTGAATGCCAGTCCCCTTAAAGGACCAACTCACCCAGTGACACACCCTCAATAAAGACCACATCACAGTGACCTTCATTTGCCCAAGGAAGTCCAGATGGGACTTTTTTTGGAGAGCATTATGAATGCTTCTGGATTGCCCAGGGAGGTCACTGCTAAATAATACAAAATGCTTCTTGCTCCTGAAGGCTGGGCATGTTATCCCTGCAAGGTTCCCCAATTCTAGGTGACCTCAGAAGACTTCATATCCAAGTCGCTCACATGTTAGAACTAACTACAGTTATTAATTGGCCAGGCAACAAATGTGATTGTTTTTAGGAAAAATTCACTGCAGTATGTCATTAACATAGAATGGAAATAACAGAAAGATCTTTATTATGCTATTGCCCTTGCTACTTTTATATATGGCTACCATTAAACATTTTTTTATCCTCTATATTTTTATACTAAGCAACATAAAGTTTATACAAGCAAAAGCAAAAGCTTCCACTAGAGTTAAAGGTATAGTTCATAGTTCAGCTATGCTAAATCAATTTGCAAACTGTTTCTAAAGGTCTCTAAAAGGGCTACTTAACAAAATGATGTACTGTATAAGCTGTTTTTAAATAGTTGATTGTTAGAATCATTTGATTTACTTCATTGGTCCGATTACTTTCATTACAGTTGGGATTCTTTTTTAGGAGATAGATGAGCAGATTCCCTGTTAATGAACAAACAAAATTTCCCTTTTTATATTAATAACATCTGGCTAATAAGCTTTGGCTGTCGATGTTTTTCATGTGATTTAAAGAAGGAGGAAAAAAACCTTCAAGGGAGAGGAAAACAGAAGTAAAACTTGGCAGGTTAGAAGGATAGGCCGTTTTCAGACCGTAATCTATGTGTACCAATGAGGGCCTGTCACTTCCTGCCTAATGAAGGCTGTGGTTTTATTAGTTTTGTTTGCGATTAGGAGCAGCTATCTCCACCTCACAGTAAGAGTTCCCACAAGAAATAACTGGTCTCCCAAGCTCCTTGAGTGTCCTCTTTCTCTCTCTTTTTAAAGATACTAAACACCTCCTTAATGTTTTCCTTAATGTATTTTAGTTTAGCATGAGGCTCTGATACACCAGCCTTTGGAACTGAAAATATTTCTACTCTCCATGCCCTAATAATTAATTAAAATATTACTTATTGGTGAGGTCACCTACTGTACTAAATGTTTGACTCACAGATAGGAGTGTGGGTTCTGTGTGTAATTTCAATCCACAAGGAATCTATGAGTGCGGCTTTTTACATGGAAAACAACTAAGGGCTTAGGGGGAGGCACACCTAATGATAATCAGGTGATTTGTTTAGTAATACTAAGTGATTTTTCCATAATTTCTGAATTCTCAGCAGTAAAGCATCTTGTAAGAGACTGGCAAGCACACGGTCAACCTTCGCTATTCATGTTAATCTTTAATATTACAGTACCAGTAATATTGTTTAAGTTAAGGATCTGTTAGCTTTTCTGCTAAATCCCCTTGTTTTTAGGGGTTTAAAAATTAGACATAAACATTTGCTTTAGATCCTGGATTCCATGCATATGCACAGAAGCTAAATAATCCACAGATTTAAGAATCCCAGAGTCTGTAATATTACAATAGGCTAGTATAACCTGCTGGATCAAAATCAGCTTTTTAATCATGTTCCTGGGCCAACCTAGACAGCCCAAGCTCAGGATTAGAGGTTTTACTAGTAACTCAGCCCCACCATGGGTGGTTGGGGATAAAGGACCTGAGTTCAAATTCTACATTTGACCCCACCAGGATCTCAGATTTGCTGGAGAGGCAGACAACAAGCTTCCCATTCCCTTGATCCTTCAGGCTCTCTCTCTCACATCGGCTCCTCTCCTTTCCCCTCCCAATTCTGGGGGTAAAGGGAGGAAGGTTCATTCTCCTCCCTTCCTAAAAGCCACCAGACCATTTCCTCTTCCTGTTCAAATACCCTTTCTCCCAGTGTATGTACTCTGTGGAGATGGAAAAGGGCTAGGCCAAAAGAGGAGGGAGAATGGGCAGGGCTAATGCATCCATTATTACATAGATCACCAGCCATTTCCCCCAGAAAGGGGTCCACAACCTCAGTTCTGCCATAGGGGCTATGGAAAGATCTTGTTGCCATCCCACCCCTGAAAGGGAAGACAAATGCCTTCATCCTTGGTACCTAAGTAATCACCTCAGTGCACAACCTTAATGAAAAGGGTTTTTTAAGATGTCTATAAAATAGCAACAACAGAAACAAAAGCAATGTTAAAACATTTTGAAGGTTAAAACCCACAGACTCAGGGTGTTATAGTATCCTTAATTCATACAGTTGTGTCTAGTTACTGAAAAGGAACATTTCTGAATCAGGGAATATTAACACTATACAGGCATAAATTACCTCAGGAGCTGCAAATTCTAGACACAATGGGAGGAGTAAAAGGTGGGGTTTCAGGCTTAACTTTGAACATTTCAGCTCTGCTATGAAAAAGACATACCCAGAACACCGCCTGACATTTCGGTGTGTAAATATAATTATGTACAAGCAACCACCATTTTGTTATATTCCCCCCACAACATAAAAGACAAATTGTTGCATTACACACACACATTTCCACTGTAATTTGCACTCAGAACTCCAGTCTTTCCTCCATATAATCATACCCTCCTTAACAAACAAGTTCTTCTTTGCAAATAAGCATTTGGCACTTTGTATGTAACACATGAACTATGTTAGGTGGACACTGTTATTGAACAGAAGACATAATGATTGTTCAGATACATATAAAGAATCAGGAGCAACTCAACAATTTGCTGTTCTATATCCTCTTTCCTTCCATATAAAATGTCAAAAACTCATGGAAGTGTGGACAGCAATTTATAATGATGCTGGCTCTTTGAACTGACAAAAATTTGCTTGTTTAAGGCCTATAGAGAAATTTTAGAGGACTTCTCACTGATGGGTTTAGCCATAAGAATGCCATTTAACCCGACAAGGTTTTTGTGGCTAAAACTCCATTCAGTGTTTAGACAGTTTCCTTTTTTTATATAAAAAACTTATTTATCTCAACATGGTGAAAGAGGATTTGATTTGATCAGTTCAATGTGTGGTGCTTGCATAATGAATATGCAATGATGGGCCAAACCAGCTCCTCAAGTTCAAACTCCTTCAGCATTGTAGTATAGCAATTGAATAACAATCTCACTCATTCATCAGCCATGTTGTCCATCTCCAGAATGGCTGATGTATATTGGCGAATGTCTGGGGAAGCTTGCACTGCAGCTGTACATACTGAATACCTGTTCCAACGATAAACAGAGGATTTTTATCTCTTGCACAGCACCTTTCATGGGCCAGGTCTTATTTTATCCCAGCTGATTTCATCCATTGCTAATCTTGACCCACATTTAGGGACGCCACTGTGTTTTTAACTCATTCTCAGCAGGTTGTACATAGAGGAAAGACGCTGTATAGTCAGGGGAACTGGAAATTCTAATTGGCTAGAGCCATGAGATTGTTGCCAGAATTACCTCCATCTGTAAATTATATCAAGGCACTTCCAGGGCTATATGGGAAGCAAACAAAGCTATGCTGAACGATCATCTTGCACTTAGACAATTTTTTTTCTTATAAAAACTGTTTTTTTTTGTTTTTAGGTAAATTTGATAAACATATTTTATCATTTCTCTCCATTATCCATTTCTCATAACTAAAATATGGTAAAATTCTACTTTGGAAAAAAACAGAAATGTTCAACTGTTTTACCTAGGGCAAAATTTTCCACATTCAGAGAACATACCACTCTTGCCTGCAACTTCCATTTTTGTAGAAAAGTGAAAAATTGAGGCAAAGCTGCTAAATGGTTCAAAACACGATGGACTTGGTTTGTCTCTCACTCATACTAATTTTGCACTGTTGTAATTCTTCTTGGGGCCTGATTCTTCTCAACCACTAGTTTTACACTGTTGCAACTCCACTGACTTCACTGGATTTATTCCTGATTTACACTGGTGTAAGGGAGAGTAGAATCATGCTTGTTTTACTTTTGACTGGTTCATGAAAAATCAAATATATCACAATTTTGCTTTCTTGTTTGTCCTACAGAAAAATACATTAAAAATGTCATTGATCATAAACTATTTATTTAATTTATGGTCAGTTAAAAATAACGATCTGAAATTCACTGCCACCATTCATTGTCTTTATTTAAAAAATTAGAGAAAGAAAATGGTCTATTTCCCAGTTCTCCTCTGGTTGCATTAATATTTGTCTATAATGCCCCAGACTTTACAAGAGCTTACCTCTATGCAATATTCAGATGTAGGGAGAAGAAATGCATATTGTTAGCAACAGAATATTTTGTGGTTGAGAACATATTATACTTCATGGACGTTGCATGGACAATAAAAAATTAGGTTTACATTTTCAGAAAAAAAGCAAAACTCCAGCACGGACTGTAAAAGTGGCTTTAGGCTCTGTATCCCAGTTATGGGCTGGAAACATGTGGTTCTATTTGTAAAATTGTACAGAGCAACATATTTTTTAAACAATGTATTTTCCCATTGTAAATTACCCAGAGATGAATTTTCCAGGAAGAAAAATATGGTTGATGTTATGAATTTTAAAGAAAGCAACATTTTGTTCTTGTAATCAGAAAAAAAAATGGCACAAGACAAGGCAGTTTTGAAGGGGTAATTGGTTGTGTGCTTCACTACGCACAAATTACAGACCTACACCTGTGAGGTGCTATGCAAAGAGCTGAGCGTCCTCAATTTAGAAGGAGTCAGTGGGAACTGAGCAGGAAGAGCAGATAGAGTAGAGGTCCCCAAGATCTTAGTTCTGCAAGTTACTCTGAGCAGGTGGACTCCTGTACCCACACAGAGAGCCACTGAATTCACAGGAGTTCCCTGAGTCCAAAGGTCCATCCATGCAGAATAACTTGCAGTATTAAGGCCCAGTAGACTTCTGCTTCCCTGATTCATGAATGGTCTCATTTATGTAATTTGGCCCAATCCTACTCCCATCAAAGTCAATGGCAAAGCTCCTACTGACTTTGTTAGGAGCTGGAGCAGGCCCAGTGAGACTAAAATCTGCAGCAGGATCAGGCTCAAACCACAGACTTGTAGCTCCAGCACAAGTGTCAGCATTTCTTGCAAACAACCATATAAACTTAGCCAATCTTACAGGGAAAATGCACTCAAAACCACTTCTTTTTCCCTTTCCCCAATTTTAGTTAAGAATGCAAATTGCACGTCGGACTTTGAGGAATATTTTGCCAAAAGGAAACTGGAGGAAGGAGATGGGCATGCAGTCAGCATAGCAGAGTACCTACAGCGCAGTGACACAGCCATTATTTACCCAGAAGCCCCTGAAGAACTGTCTCGCCTTGGCACTCCAGAGGCCAATGGGCAAGAAGAAAATGGTGAGGCTGTAATTCATTTTTAGCCACTATCCTGACTTCTTGCAGCTGTTGCAATTATAAATGCACTACATGCCTGGGTGTTTACCTTAAAAATTGAAGAGCAGCTGCAGAGGCATGGAATTTCATGAGCAAAGATTGGAACTGTAATTTTAGTGTATTGTGATTTTTTAGTCAGCAAATTATTTTGTAGATGAAATAAAGAGCAAGAACAATTAAAGCTTAATTTAAAAAGGAAAAATGCTCTCTCTATGGTTTTAAGTTTCTGAACTATTGAATTTTTACGTGAGAAATTTAGGATTACTGACCCATAACTCTCTTACTTCTTGGTGAATAATTGAAAAAGTGTCCATGAGAATGATTTGGCCGGTGTCATATTAATATAACAGGTTAAAATGAAATGCAAATCGTCAATTGATTGAGAAGAATGTTTCTTTGTTTTTCAGCTATTTAAATCTTCAAAAAAGCTAGAGTAAGGACTTTAATTAATTTTCTAGCACAGTATGAAATGATTCATACAAGTTTGTTGTGGGTGTGTAAGGGGAATGGTGTGTTCTGAGGCCAGTTTGAAATGATGGCACTCTAGTGTAGCAGATTGCAGTGATTCCTGTCATACCATCCCGGGCAATAAGCCCATTAGCTGCCATTGATTTACTGACCTTTTGGCCTGCTTCTCTCTCTCTTGTCTCTCGGCTACAGACCTGCCACCTGGAACTCCAGATGCTTTTGCCCAACTGCTGACCTGCCCCTACTGCGACCGGGGCTACAAGCGTTTGACATCACTGAAGGAGCACATCAAGTACCGTCACGAGAAGAATGAGGAGAACTTTTCTTGCCCTCTGTGTAGCTACACGTTTGCCTACCGCACCCAGCTCGAGCGGCATATGGTGACACACAAGCCAGGGACAGATCAGGTGGGGGGTTGGTTTTAAGTGATTTCTTTCTATAATAACCCCTTAGAGAAACGATATTGCTTTGATTGGCAATCATTATTAATTTTTCATGGCATTTTGAAGATGCAGATCTTTTAATGGTAATAGCTTTAATTGAGGTCTAAATGATTTTTTGATGGTCTCTTCTAATATGATTTAATAGTCTTATGTTCACGATCGAATGAGTGTGTTAATTTCTAATTTAGAAATTTTATTTGCACTTTAACTTGACTTTAGTTTCGTTTTTATGTTCCTCAAAAAGTGAACGAAACTGTGGCATTTTAATTATACAGTATTAAACATCTCAGCAATTTTAATTCCATTTTTCACCTAGTTTTACTCTGCAATTTTTGCAACTAGGATCTCAAAGACATAGTAAAAGATCTACTAATTTTTTTTCATTATTTTTGAATAACCTTTTCAATCACATAAAAGTATGCATATTTTGCATTTAAAATAAAATTACACATTTTTAGAGTAAATCTTTCCATAAAATGTATGGGTTATGTTTTTTGAGTGTACCAATAACATATGCACACATTAGGATTGCAGTATCACTATTATTTATATATCCTACTAGCATATCTGTTATAAATCAAAATGATTTTTCCTTGTTATGATAAAAGTAACCTTACAACATTACTGCTTTGCATTATTTAGTTCATTTCACTATTACATTTAAGCCAATGCTGTGTGTCTTGAACAGGTGACTGAAGCTTTCTTTCATTCACAAACTGATTACTCAAAAGGGCTGTATCCCAAAGCTTTTTACATATTATACGAAAACTATTTCTTCTGTTCCCTAGAGAATTACCTCTGATAACTGGTGTTACGGAGTATTGTAATGGAAACTCAACTGGTGTGTCTTAAACTTAAATAAATGAGTGTTTGCATGTGTCAAATTATATAGGCCTCATACCATATTTATTTTTCTGAAACAACTAAAAATCATAATCAGCTATATATCTTTTGATAGATTTTTCTCGGCGTAAGGTAAATTCAGTTAGGCAAACATACATCTTCTAATCATGCAATTTTGCAATTAGCATTTTTAAGAGAACAGTATCTCTTGCTTGATCTTAAATCAATATAAATGATTCTGGTGCAGTTTCTCAGATCGCTTCCTTTTCAGGGTTTTCTGGTAGGGAAAAACATTCTCATATACAATTTTTTTAATCTAACACAATCTGAGGGTTTTCCCCCCTTTTGCTTTATATTATTAAAAACACTGGGTTAAAATGCCTAGATATTTATCCAACATAACTGTCTGAAATTTCACATGCAAGAGTCTGATTGTGTTGGCGCATTATGAATGGTAGCTTTGGTGTTGAAAAGTCCCCTCATTTGCTCATGGCATTTACAATTAGTAAATTAAAATGATTGTATCATATTAACAGTGGCACAACTAAAGTTTATAGTAGTCCTCTGAGGGCTATGGGGGGAGACAAAACAGCTGTTGCTGTTTGTTTATGCAACTCAGCAACATATGAGCGCTGGTCCCTCAATGGCGCTCGGCGGGCTGGGCTCTGCTTGATCTTTGAAGGTTGCTGCTGTTTGAACAAACCTCCCTGTGTCCCATGTAACACCATCTGTCTCACTAGGAATGTGGGAAGATTCAGCACACCCTAGCAGTTGTCATACCGTTTCTATGCTGTCTTTTTTGCAATAGGCTTTTGTGTCATTGCTACTTGAAAAAAGCTGACCTCCTACCTTGAGCATCCAGAGTGGATGACTGTATTTTTTTTTCATAATTCAAAGTCACAGTGCTTTTCTCACTTGTTCAAAAAGGTCAGCTGTGTTTGATTATATCTTTATGCTGCTTTTAACTTGTCCTTTCAACCAACTTTTCTCTTGTTTTGCCCCTACTCCTTAGCACAGCACTGGGGGGGAGGAGAACCCACCATAAGAAAGGTAGCTGAAATTTTTCCTGCTGGTTTGTGATAAAAATTTTCCAGCAGCTACAGCCTCATGCTGAAGATATTGTCACTTATATTTGATAATGAATGAAATCTGATATGTAACACTGTATTTTCTACTAGTGCAGTAAACAGGATTTTTAAACAAGAGGCATTCCACATGTTTAGAAGCTGCTAGGAATAATAAGAACCACAAATCTTTTTACAAATCAGTTTCTCTCATCATGAGATACCTTAAAGCAACACATTTCTGATGAGAGACTTAGGAAATAATTCTAAAGCAAATATTGAATGCTCATATGAAAGCACTTTTGCATTTGTTTCGGTTTACTGCCAACATTTTGATTTTTATTGCAACACTGATGAGACATATAAATGTATGTGCAGACCTTTTGGTTTGCCTGATAAATAGAGAGTTACATTAATTTTGTTTTTTTTTTTAACTAGAAAACTCTCAGTTCCTCTTTCATAAAATTCATATCAGAATCTTTTCTCTCCAAGCACCAAATGCTGACCCAAGGAGCAGGCAATCGCAAGTTCAAATGCACTGAGTGTGGCAAGGCCTTCAAATATAAACACCATCTGAAGGAACACCTGCGAATTCACAGTGGTGAGTAGCGGAGGTGCTGCTGTTCTCATTTGCATTTTGTTTAATTAGCTGAGTTTTAAAGATTGCTTAAAATTTACACAATTCTGTTTGTAGCTTCTTAGAGATACTAAGGTATTTCATAAACAATATCTGACTTATCCTCATTTATCATGCTGTTAATAGCATGATCTTGCTGTAAGATTTTGATATAATAATGCTTGTTACAAAAAAATAATAGATGCTTCGTTGTGCTGCTTGAGTTCAGAGGAATTCAGAAATTTTTGTTTAGTTGGCTTTTGGAGGGACCAAATGTTTTTTAAAAATGAAAATGTCAAAGTGGAAATAAATGAAATATGGCTCATATGTTGGGATAATGGGCATCTGAGGAATGACTCATATTATATTGCAATCTAAGGCATCTAAGGCATCTTTTTCTAGCTATCTAGCTATCAATCTAGCTATTTAACTAGCTGGGGTCTGATCCAGCAATCTGATCTTTACAAGCTGACCCTTTTGTCCACACAGAGACCCCTTGAGTTCCCAGCCACAAAGGTCCACCTGTATGCATGTGATTACTGAATCAGGACCCAATTTTTTATACAGTGCCCATCCTTGTAGTATCTGAATGCATTTTTGAGAAGGCTGAGTTGAATTTAAGCTTTATGGATTTGACTGCACTACTTTAGCAGAAGACCAGGGCCACCCAGAGGATTCAGGATGCCTGGGGTAAGGGGCGGGAGGACTCCCCGCCGTGGGTCTTCAGGGCACTTCGGCGGAGGGTCCCGGAGTGGAAGGACCCCTCGCTGCCGAATTGCCACCAAAGACCCGGAGCGGAAGAAGCTCCAGGGGCCCGGGCCCCACGAGAGTTTTCTGGGGCCCCCGGAGTGAGTGAAGGACCCCGCTCCAGGGACCCCGAAAAACTCTCATGGGGTCCTCTGCGGGACCTGGGGCAAATTGTCCCACTTGCCCCCCCCTCCCCCGGGTGGCCCTGCAGAAGACTTACCTACATGCGACAAAGAATACTATTTTTCAGTCAATCTGGTGACTTTCAGGCATTGTATTGTCAAATGGGAAACAATGATTTATAATTGGCCTCAGAAGTGCTAAGATTAAGGCCATACACCTAAACTACAGTGCGCATCATTAAAAACTCAACTATCACTTTCCAAGCTGCAATAATAGTATCATCTACTCTTAGAATATGTTGTGGCACTAAGGAGTGACAAATGCGTTTTAATTGTGCCCACTGTATCTAGGAGGTGACAGGGCTCTACATAGCCAGGGTCCCCATGAATACACTCCTTTAGCAACACATGTAATACCACTAATAGCACTGCATCACTAGCAGAACTGCCACAGAATTGCTTGGCTATCACAGGCATGGAGTGAGCCAGGTGGGATCTCTCTCATTTTGCATAGGTACCCACAAAAGCTAGGATCAACCTCGAAACAAGAAGACTCCTCAGAGGTGATATGGGGAGAGATGCTGGGCTCAGCCATGTTCATAGGATTCTTTGGCACCCAGAATAAGTAATCAGTGGGGTAGGCTCGTTACCTCTCTCTTCCTATTAGTCAGTGGCAACATCAATATCTAATTAGGTAAATGTATAAGATCAATCATTATAACAGTAACAATAATAATAATAATAATAATATATTAATGTTTGGTTTTAATTATCATTTTAGGTGAGAAACCATATGAGTGTCCAAACTGCAAGAAACGTTTCTCCCATTCTGGCTCCTACAGTTCGCACATCAGCAGCAAGAAATGTATTGGCTTAATCTCTGTAAATGGCAGAATGAGAAACAATATCAAGACGGGTTCTTCTCCTAATTCTGTATCTTCCTCTCCTACTAATTCAGCCATTACACAGCTGAGAAACAAGCTGGAGAACGGCAAACCACTTAGTATGTCTGAGCAAACAGGCTTACTGAAAATTAAAACAGAACCACTAGATTTCAATGAATACAAGGTTCTTATGGCCACACATGGGTTTAGTGGAGCTAGTCCTTTTATGAATGGTGGACTTGGAGCAACCAGCCCATTAGGAGTTCATGCTTCTGCTCAAAGTCCAATGCAGCACTTAGGTGTAGGGATGGAAACATCACTACTTGGGTTTCCTGCAATAGGCAGTAATTTAAGTGAGGTGCAGAAGGTCCTACAGATTGTGGACAACACGGTTTCCAGGCAGAAAATGGACTGCAAGGCTGAAGAGATCTCAAAGCTGAAGGGTTATCACATGAAGGATCCATGCCCTCAAACCGAGGAACAAGGAGTTACTTCCCCTAATATTCCACCAGTGGGTCTTCCAGTAGTGAGTCATAATGGTGCCACTAAAAGTATTATTGACTATACATTAGAAAAAGTCAATGAAGCCAAAGCTTGTCTCCAGAGCTTGACCACAGACTCAAGGAGGCAGCTCAGTAATATTAAAAAAGAGAAGCTGCGTACTCTAATAGATCTGGTAACTGAAGATAAGATGATAGAGAACCACAATATATCCACTCCATTTTCATGCCAGTTCTGTAAAGAAAGCTTTCCTGGTCCCATTCCCCTGCATCAGCATGAGCGTTACCTGTGTAAGATGAATGAAGAAATCAAGGCAGTCCTTCAACCTCATGAAAACATGGTACCCAACAAACCTGGAGTGTTTGTTGATAAGCAAGCCCTCCTGTTGTCATCAGTACTTTCTGAGAAAGGAATGACTAGCCCCATCAATTCATACAAGGACCACATGTCTGTACTTAAAGCATATTATGCTATGAATATGGAACCCAACTCTGATGAACTACTGAAAATTTCCATTGCCGTTGGCCTTCCTCAGGAATTTGTGAAGGAATGGTTTGAACAAAGAAAATTCTACCAGTATTCAAGTTCCAGGTCACCATCACTGGAAAGGACCAGTGCCAAGGCGGTGCTGGCTGCCACTAACACTCCCACTAAAGACTCTTTGTCAGCCAGATCTCCAATAAAGCCTGTGGACTCTATAACTTCACCATCTATAGCTGAACTCCACAACAGTATTACTAATTGTGATACTCCTCTCAGGCTAACAAAACCTACACATTTTACCAATATTAAACCAGTTGATAAATTGGACCACTCCAGGAGCAATACTCCTTCTCCTTTAAATCTTTCTTCCACATCTTCTAAAAACTCCCATAGCAGTTCTTACACTCCAAACAGTTTCTCCTCTGAGGAGCTTCAGGCTGAGCCTTTGGACTTGTCTTTACCAAAACAAATGAAGGAACCCAAAAGTGTTATAGCCACAAAGAACAAAACAAAATCTAGTAGCATAAATTTAGACCACAACAGTGTTTCTTCATCATCTGAAAATTCAGATGAGCCGCTGAACTTGACTTTTATCAAGAAGGAGTTTTCTAATTCAAATAATCTGGATAAAAGCACTAACCCAGTGTTTGGTTTGAACCCATTTAGTGCCAAACCTTTATATACAACACTCCCACCACAAAGCGCATTTCCTCCGGCCACTTTTATGCCACCAGTCCAGACCAGTATTCCTGGGCTGCGACCATACCCAGGACTAGATCAAATGAGCTTCCTACCACATATGGCCTATACTTATCCAACTGGAGCAGCTACTTTTGCTGATATGCAGCAAAGGAGAAAGTTCCAGCGGAAACAAGGATTTCAGGTACATAGTCATAATTGGTTTGTTTTGAAAGGCTACATTTCAGTATCCCTTGTCATGTCCTTTTATATGAAAAAAACAGTCCCCAAAGTTAAATTAAACCTTTCCAACAGACATAGAATTTTAGCTTGAACTTGAAAAGTAGGGTGGGAACATTTATTCAATACAGAAGACATATGAACACATTTAATGTTTATAGGGTGACCAGATTGCATATGTGAAAAATCAGGACAGGAGGTAGGGGGTAATAGGAACCTATATAAGAAAAAGACCCAAAAATCGGGACTGTCCCTATAAAATAGGGATATCTGGTCACCCTAAATGTTTAGCTTTTAATTTCATTAGGGTTATATTTGTCCTCCACGAGAATTTTATATACCTGTCAATGGCCCAGAGAATTCCCATTGACAGAAAACACTGCCCTGTACCTCCATAATGGTTCTGCACCACTACAAATCCTGTAGGCTCCCTAGCACCATGACTCCATTGGAACTGCTCTGCCTGGAACGTCCCCCAGCTTATGGCAGCCTCCAAGACCCACAGGGAGGACTCCATATTTTCTTAACTAGTTTCTATGAAGTCAGAGGAGGGACAATGTGTATCCCTACCCTTGGCCCTGCCTCAGGCCAACCTACACCTCCCCTCAGCACATCCAGTTCCCATTACTTACCCCTACATTAACTTACCACACAGAGGATTGCAGGAGGGCCAGAAATGGAAAGGAATGGTCTGTGGAAGTGGCATCTGAGCCCACCCATTTCCATGTAAAGGCCCCTCCATGTTTATATCTAAGGGGCATGATTTGGGTTACATTTGTTAGTTCCTGGGTATGATCCTATAATCCTTTCTCAGGTAAAGTCCCATAGAAATCAATGAGTAAAGGGTATATGATCTGTTCACTTAGGTAAATATGCCAAAAGGTTAGTCTAGTGAAATCACTTTCCTCTACAGATATTCATAGTGTGTAAGAATATACGTGTGTATGTATTAAAATATAAGGTACACAGTTTAGTTAAATGAGTTTAATTGATTATAGATGAATACGTTTTTACATTTGTGGACATTCCCCTATGACCTATTATGCTCCATTAGTAATTTTGCTAACAATGTTTTATAGTTTCAAATGTGAAAATCAGGTATGGCTTAACGTTATAGCCTGTAATCCCTCTTTGCACAATAGGAGCATAAATAGCACTGCACCTCCATAACAGCTGTTCCACTATTCCAATTTACAGTACATCTGCCCTCTTTGTAAATGTATTTAAGCCTATTTAATCTTCTCTAATATTAATTAGTGCAAACCTAGTCTAAGAAAACTGAACTGTGTGATAGCAAATGGAAATGTATGTTATCATGCAAGTTTGCACTCTCTTTGGATCAAGACAAAATAAATATCAAGAAATTTAATAATTTACTGATCCACATTCATTATTGCTTAATGCTGAAGGCTGTTTTAACATAGATAGAACATTGATAAAAAGTGTTATTAATATTCCCTATTTCAAATTACAAAATTAAATATAAAAATATAGCTTGAGGCCTTTAGTCGGGAGACATACATTTAAATGGATTGCATAATAATAACATTTTGTACCTAAATATAAAATTCAATTAAAACCTTTCTACAGATACAGAATATATCTACAGTTCAGTGTTTTGACAGAAAAGATCTTTAGTTGTTCCTTATATTTATTTCATAAAAGATATTAAAATACCTTTTATGATCTTTGAATGTAGTCTTTTACATGATCATTTCCTGCTCCCTGAAATACTTAGCATCTATATCATAAACACTCTCTGTTTAGATAATTCATACAACTTCTTACTACACAGTGTTCAAAAGAAGACAGAGTTTTCTAAGGCAGTTGAAGACCAAGAGTGACAGTGACAGAAGCAGATGTTCCTTGGTAGCAAGGTCCAGTCTTGTAAACATTTTCTACTGGGCGTAGTTATTATCATGAGTAGCCCATGAGCCAGTGGGACTAGTCATGGTATTAAGCACTGTGCTCAGAAGTTTTATCAGGATCAGGTCCTTGCTGAGTATCATTTTAAGTCTTATAGAATAGCTCCCTAATTCTATATACTGTAGGAAGACAAGATGCTGCAGTAAGCCACAAAATACAGGAAGCACAGTGTTTTACATAAACAATTTGGTTACATCACAGGGAGAATTGCTTGATGGAACACCAGACTACATGTCAGGCCTAGACGACATGACAGACTCTGACTCCTGTCTGTCCCGAAAGAAGATCAAGAAGACAGAAAGTGGCATGTATGCATGTGACTTATGTGACAAAACATTCCAGAAAAGCAGTTCCCTTCTGCGACACAAATATGAGCACACAGGTATGAATGCCTTAAATGTGTAGTTAGACTTTCATTGCATGTTGTACATTTCATAATATTTAATGAGTACACTTGTGCGACATAAGATGCAGCATATGCTGAGACTTTCAACAAGAAAGAAATAATGTGTTTTCTTTGCTCAGATTGACTTTTTTTCTTTACTTGTTTATTTGTTGTTTGTGCTTTTTTGTTTGTTTTGTTTTGTTGCATCTTAATATCTTTTTTGCTCACCCCAAAATACAACGTACAGACTATGAGCCCAATCCTGACAGATCTTGTCCCACTGAAAGCAACGGGAATTGAGGGCACTCAGCAGCTCACAGGATAAATCCCTATGTTAACAAATTTCAAGGGAGGCTGCCCCAGTGGCATAGTTAGAGAATGAAATTTGATATATTACAAGGCCTGGAATGAGGAGTGATATTGTTTCTTACTCAGGATCTAATCCCGCACCATTTAAATCAATAGAAAAATTCCCTTTGCCTTAATGTAAAGTGTAAAACCTGCCCCTCAATGAGCTATTTAACCAGAGTAAATCCCTCTCATTGGCTTGAAGTGCCTAAAGAGAGAGAGGTTGCATCTTACTTTTTCACTTTTTACTGCCTCATTATACAGCAATTGTTAACTGTTTCCAAGTGCAGGTGGTTTTGGCTATTGTGAAGAAGGGGTGGAGGTTAATGTAAAATGGGAGCCTAAGATAAAGAAGTGTGTAAAAACCCTACAGTCCCCACTTACATTGGCCATGATAGACTATATCTCCTTCAAGGTGATCATTCCCTTGACTTGAGCCCAGGGCAGAACTGGATTAGGAAATGAAAAACCCACACTTTAGTTCAAAATATTTTGGAAAGGGGAAAAACAGGACTTGGGGTCCAAAAAACAATACAAACAGCTAGTTTCTTGAGACAGCATAAAAATATGATATCAGTTTTCATGTTTCAGAAAAGATGCCAATCTCCAACTGCTTAGGGTTAGGAAACTTTTAACTTGGCGCAGTGCTTCCAAAACGTGAGTGAAGCCCTGCTTTAGGAAAATGAAATGAGTCACACCTTCCCATTCTTCTTCTTCTTCAACCACATCATGTGTGGTTAAAAACCTACACACCTCAATTAAAACATCTTCCATGTCCCCACACCCTTGGCTAGTACTTCATGTCCCCTCCCCTCACAAACACACACACACACACACATTTCGGGAAACCCATCTGTAGATCTTTATAATGTGATACCTCCTCTCCTTTCTTACGTGCCTTGAGGAGCTGTAAAATAGCTAACAAAGTTGATATTTAAAGTATCATCATTGGCATCTGAGGTTCCGCCCATTGAAATAAATGCACACCTCAGAGCTAGTGTATAGGCTCTCTGCAAACTCAGGCAGACCTCTCTGAACTGATTACACTTGCTTCACATTTTGAAGGTTTGTTTCACAGCCATAACCGCTAGAGAAGGACTTTTCTTTAAAATGAAAGCTGAGCCTCTGGATTACAATTTAATAGTTTACCGGCCCTCTGCCCCCTATCCTTTGCATTTCCTTGGGGTGGTGCACTCTCACTGAGAAACATTGCCTTATGGGCAAGAATTTTTATAATTGTTCATTTTGGGGTTTCTAGCATCTTCCTCTGAAGCATCTGGTGCTTATCACTGTCAGAAACTGAATACTGGAGTATCATTAGTCTGATCCTGCATGCCAGTTCCTATTGTCCTAAATCAGGATGACTCATAATAAAGACATCAAACAGTGGGGTAACATTACCCTCCCCCCTACAATCATGGTTCTGAGCCTACAGAGATGCCCGTGGTAACCTTCTTCAAGTTGCAGGTAAAAATAAAATGGAATTTGAAGAGACATTTTAGAAAATGCTGGTGATAGTGTTAAAACTGAGTTATAAAAAAATTACTGGCATGTTTTAAAAAAACAACTAACATTTGTCATGGAAGTTTAGCAGCTGAGGTTTGGACTGTGCTTTAGATAAATTTCATCATCTTGTGATCATTCCTTCTTACACTTTAGTTCTATTTTTTTAGCTAAATCCCTCACAGAAAAATAGGAAGGAAGTTAAAATGCACATGGGATTAGGAAAGAAAATTAAAAGCAACATTTTGGACCAGACTGGTTGGTTCATTGCTGAAAATGAGTTTCACGTTGCTTTATTCAGATCAAATTGTTTATTCCATACAAGAAGCTTTGAAGGCTTTACGCCCCTGCACCTTTTCTCTCCTGAATGATTTTATTGCAGCCATCTGCAAACATTATGGTTTACTACATGACTACCGTAAAGCTCTTATGTTAGAACTGGCCTTCATATATATCGGGATCCGGACATATGGTCCAGTCCCATAAAGTTGGAGTCCATAAGGTAGACAGACATACCAGTTGAAAGGCTGAAAATTTGACATGTTGAAATGCGGGCAGTCACCTTGATTTGCAAAATTTACTATTTGAAAAATCGAAAATATGTTCTGGTATATAAAAAGGACTATCTACTGCCTCGAAAAACATTGTCCAGCTATAGGATGCTAAATTTCCTCTCTCTTCACTACTCTGCTTCTCTTGGCTTTTCAACCATATGTCTATCAATTTTATGGGATTTAGCCTTATGATCCAGAACATATATATGGTGTCATATTTAATACAGTAGAACTACTGTATATCGAAGCTCTAGTGGTATTTACAGAGAGGAAGGATGGTCTTGTGGCAAAAGCGTAGATGCTGAAGCTATAAGATCTGTGTTTTGTCCTGCTTTGCCTCAGACTTCCTCTGTGAATTTGAGCAAATTACTTAATCTCTCTCTCATCTTTTCCTATCTGTGAAACGGGGAAATTATACCAGCCTACCTCTCAGGGGTGTTGTGAATCTTAATTCAAGCACACTGAAATCCTCTGATGGAAGTGCTATATAAAGTGCAAAGTATTATTATGAATTTATTTTATTTTATGGAACTTCCAAACGTCATGTTGTAGAGGGGTGTGGAAGCTCTGCAGATCTCGATTTGACTGGCTTTGATAGCTCATTCACTACCTTTGGAGGCATGAAGTAATAGGATTTTACGATAAAGATGAAGTTTACAACCACTGTGATTCAAAAGAAATCTAATATTTCAAAGTTTTTCTTCATTTGCCCCTTTTGTTAATCTAAGTGAGTTTCAAATTGTTTTGATACTTTTGGAAAAAGCTATAGTTATGAAGCTGCAATTACATCTTTTAAGATATATATGAGAAATTTCATATATTTTTTTGATCTGAGCAGCAAATGTGCAGGGATAGATACTCAGCTGACAGCATGATCAATCAGTACAGATCTAAGATTTCACAGTAGTCAGTTGAAGAGCTAGAAAGAGAATTCAGATCTTCTGAGTCCCAGTCCAAAACCCAATAATGCCATCAAAGGTTTCAAAAGGTGTCTCTCTTTCCATACTCAATCTGTGTTTAAGGCAAGACACTTTGTACCACACTTAACGTCTACTTCTGGATTCTGGATCATTATAACAGTTAGCCAAAAATTTTCAATTTCAAAAAAATTTTGCTCAAAAAAGGGAGTAAATATTTAATGAAAATTTTTCACAAAATGTTCCTCTTTTTTGCCCATCTCTAATCTTTATCCCTTTTACTTCATTTAAAAAATGTCTTTTAGGGTCAGTCAGAACGCTTCCTGACCTTCCTAGAGTAACACAAATAGAGAACCCAGCTTATGAATATTTGCTATTGGATTCCTATTTTATTTCACTTCCCAGATAGTCTCCTTAGAATGGTCTTGGTGCTCTCTTATTATAGCAGTTGTATCCATGAGATGGCAGGACATTTTTATAAAACGTAACAGGGCTAAACCTTAATCATTACTGGTGGGCTTATTTTACCTGCTTACACATCAACCACATATATTATCTATTGATGCTGTTGTGTTTGTCTAAACCTATACTAAAAATCTGCAGGTTGTAAGGCTCTGCTTTATTCTTTGATCAATCAATGACATCTTTCATTATTAATACCTTTCAGATCTATATGGTATAACTAGTGTTTAGCCAGTTCCAGAGCAGTCAGATACAGTGGGCTGGATATTCTGATCTGACAAATTTACTGTCCGGACTGACCAGACAAGGGGAAAATTCTGTAGGTGTAAAGTTAGGGAAGGTAGCATAACCACACTGTCTGGTGCCAATTGCCTCACCCCACATCTGGCTGAAGGAGAAAGAGAAAGTGTGTTTGGGGAGGCCTAGGTATCTCTTGGATGTCGGAGTGGAAGGGGGATGTGATGGAGCTGAGCTCCATAATGCCTGATCCTCAACTGTTATGGAAGCGGCAGAAGCAGCATAGGTTAGAGTAAGCCCCCGGTGCTCCAGTTTTTGTCAGGGCTGAGGATCAGACAGCTAGAATCACTGTCCAAGTGCAGCTCGAATGTAGTGAAGAATTGGGGCCAGAGAGACTACAATCCATAATTTGGAACTTCTGAGATATGTCATTGCCTTTCTGAAAAACAATTTTCGATAGGCTCTGAGCTCTGTAAAATGCTGCCACCTGTAACTTAACTTGCACAAAGAGGACTCATGTTATTGCTGAATGAATTGCATTGGTTCTCCCAGGTTTATAATGTGGTACACATTTTGGGACCAGTGTATCAGAGTGCCTATCCTGGGGTCAGATTCTGCCAACTTGACTTCAAAAGGGTGTTTGACTTCAAGTGGAGCCATGTATTCATGTTAGAATAAGAGCCTTTATAAAATAATAGTTACTTAAAAATCACCTGACACTGCTCTGTATTTAGGTTATAAATAGAAAATTATTATAGCAAATGCTAGGTAGCACGGTGAGTTAGTGCTTCAGTTATTCTTCTCTGGAGACATGGGAACAGACCCTGACTCTGGTCACAAGTTAAAATTAGTCAGGTAGTTTCATTCTCATTCCCTTTTGTTTATAATATTTAACCATAACAAAATTCAGTACAATTTTAATTTTCTGCTGAGGAGAGGCCCAGAACAGAAATAGTAGTGATTTTGCATTATAAGATAGATATTATGATGGGTGAATGTGTATATGAAGAGCCACAACACTGAATAAAGAGTTAGAAAACCTGCCTTTTAATGATAGACTCGAGGAGCTCAATCTATTTAATTTAACAAAGAGAGGGCTAAGGGTGCCTTGATTACAGTCCCTAAATCCTACATGTGGAACAAATATTTGATAATGGGCTCTTCAATCTAGCAGACAAAAGTATAACATGACCAATGGCTGGAAGTTGAAGCTAGATAAATTTAGACTGGAAATAAAGCATACTTTTTTAACCGTGAGGGTAATTAACCATTGGAACAACTTACCAAGGGTCTGGTGGATTGTCTATCACTGGCAATTTTTAAATCAAGATTGAACGGTTTTTTAAAAGTTATGCTGTAGGATTTATTTTTGGAAAATTCTGTGTTATACAGGAGGTCAGACTTCATGATTACAATTGTCCTTTCCGGCCTTGGAATCTATGAATCTTTTATCTGGAAATCAACTTCCAGTACTTCCAGGTATCAATCAGGTCAGAAATGCTGGAAGGAATTATCCTTTGTTAAAAAAAAAAAGTGGACCTGAAAAAATTTGCATGCTTTGTTTTGAGTGATCCTGTGTAAAAGATGGGAATCCCAGGCAGATTTCCACAAACCAATTGGCCCAGAGATTAAAAATTTGTCTTTAGGGAGAGGGATCAGAGTTTGTATCCCAGAATTCATCATTAAGGGTGAAAGAGACAGTGTCATCATGGCAGATCAGCAGGTAGGGAAGATTATAAGGGGGTATGATAGAAGGAGTGCTAACAGAATGGGGCTTTCAAAAACTAAAGGTCCCTGGGTAGCTGGGCACCTAGCACATGCCTTGTTCTGAGTACCAGTTTGGTTTGATTCATGTTTAAGGGGAAGGTTAGGATTTGTTCTGGCTTCATCACAATCATTTCACCCCACCCCAATAGGAATTCTTTGGCAGAGCTCCACAAGGAAACTTGCAGTGTGTCTGCAACACAACAAAAGCGGGAAACATTTTTTTTTAAAATCCTACCTAGGAATCCTGAATCCTACAATTGTTGCTTTGTATTACATCATATTTTATTTTATTGCTTATATGGGCCGATGAGGGCCTTATGGCTGTACTTCTACTTTCATCCTTTTCTTTTCCACTGTATATTTTATTAAGACCTCTTTTTTATTTTTGTAGCTTTCATGCTGATGTTTTATTTCCAGACTGATTCTGTAAACTAAATTCTGTTCTGGAGCCTAGTAGCAAATCAGCTCTCTCTGGGTAGTATTCTGAATTCCCAGGTCAGGAGTTTTCCTTATTTAGAGCTTGATTCATACAAAATTAACATGCCATTGAAAGATTATTTTCTCTCATTTCACTCAAATATAAATTTAGAATTCCCCATTTTGTACTCAAATACTGTAAAAAATAGGCAAATTCAGCACTTGTGAATTTTTTTCTGGAGATAGGCATCTTCTATTAAAAACAGAACAAGTGTGGCTTGGGCAATTATATATAAATTGCATTTATTTTGTACCTTTGACCCACTCACTGTACTCTGGCCTATAATCCATGCTTACCAGGACTAACTCTAAAACACACATTCCCACCCCAAGAAGCTGCCTTTAAAAGAGAAAATGAAAGCACCACAAAAATGTTTTTCTTTCTTTTAACTGAGAATTTTCTATTCTTCCCACATCCCCTTGAAAAAAAATTATATTTGCCGGAGGCAAAAAATGGGTAATATTTAGTCCAGGACCAGTGACAGATTTAAGATCTGAAGTCTCATAACTTTGCAGAGCTAGAAATAGGAGCTCTATACCAATGACTATGGGAAATCCATAGTTACACAGCACTCATTTTTAGCCCAAAAAAGTCCAGAGATACTGGAATTTTAGAGATCTTTGTGTATAGAAATGCAATTTTAGGCCATTTTTAGATGCTTTTCAAACAGATTAGTTGTAATTGTATCTCACTGTAAACTGAACACAAGTTCCTAAGGGGGCCAGTTTTTGCAGATGGCAGGATACAAAAAAAAGTCCAAATATTTGTTTTAAATCTCTCTAAAACATTTATGAACTAGTATTACTGTAAAATATGTGACATATTGGTGCACAGTGGTATAAATGTTTTATTGGCATCCATTTACATTGATTTGCATAACTCACAAGTAGCTTCATCAGCCACAGATCATCTCAAATAAGTCCCAGTAAAAGTGCTTAGCATTGGGCCTAACTGTGCTCCCATTGAAGTCATGACATTATACTACAGCACTGTAGGGTATAGTACATTATCTAGATAAGAGAGAGAGAGAGAGAGTGTGTACTTGCAGCCTTCCCCCCCCCCCCAC
Organism: Trachemys scripta elegans; assembly: GCF_013100865.1. Lineage (NCBI taxonomy): Eukaryota > Metazoa > Chordata > Testudines > Emydidae > Trachemys > Trachemys scripta. Next base: position 21,812,890 of record NC_048308.1, on the reverse strand, counting down.
CCCTCCATGTGTGTAACAAAAAATCCCTTCAATCTTATTGTATGCCTTTTAATTCATAAGAGGGACTATTCCCAAATTATATTTACTTGTTTTAAATGGCTGAAATGTTGAGTTTTGAAAAAAAAAAAACGGATTCAAATGTTCAGTAATCTGATATATTTAAAAATATTTGTATTAACATTGTAACAGCTGCATTCTATGCACTGCTAAGATATGTTGTACGGTACGTCATCAAAGAACTTTGTACCACCTGTCATATTCTACTGGATCCAAATTTTGTGTGTTTGGAAGGACTTTAATATGGATGTAAATGGTAGACAAAATAGTTCTGTATAGTCTTTCTGGTAATAAATTAATGTACAAAATAAGACATTTTACCTTTTAATTTCTAAATTAATTTTTAAAATAAATATGGATTATTTCCTGAAATTCTATTTTGGTGCTGGCTGAACTGAGTGGAGTATTTGTTAAAGGGAGGTGATAGAATGAAACAGGAGGTACAGTGTGTTAAGAGCTACAACAGTCAAGAAAGTGTGAAGGGCAGTTGTAGTAAACTTACTGGAGCTAGAGTAGCCGCCGGACAGTAGGGAAAGGTGGACTGGTTGGAGAGGAAGTGGAAATGGCTAGAGAAGTGGCTAGGAGGGAGGTGGTGGGCCAGACAGGTTGGGCACAGCTGGGAGATGGAGTAAGGATTGGTAAAGGAAGGAGCGTATAGCGTGGCTCAGGTAGATTAGGGATTTCAAAGTAAAGCAGGAGCAGGAACACTTATGGAGAGGTAAAACAGCCTGTGAGATTTGGGTTGCAGGAAGGGCTGCAACATTTTGATCAGAAAGTGAGATCAGCACTCAGCTAAAAAGACACATCAAAACTAGAGTTGCGCTGAGGAAGTGATGTTCAGATGTGGATTAGGTTGGGATTTGATGCCAAATCACAGTTTGCATACAGATTTGATAGTGCTGAAATCTCTTAAGCCAATATTGTAAGATTTCCACCATCTTGAATAAGATTTTGTTCACAGCCAAACCAGAATCAGAGAATAGCCTTCTTCCGGTTTTGGATTCAGTCCAAAGCCAAAGTCAGTGGGGCATATTCGGAGCTGGAGTTTCAAATCCAAAACTCCAGTGAAACATAAAGGCATTCAGTTTCTGAGATTTTGTTTTTGACCTTTGTTTAGTCATAAATAACTAGTAAAATAGTGTTGAAATACCTACTTGCAGAATAAACCATAAAGGCCAAATACTCAAATATTTCATTCATATTGGGGTTGAATTTTAAATTCTACTGTAAGGGAATAAAAGAAAGATCATTAAACTCTCAAAATATGTGCATGAACTGTTTAAAACCCAGAAGAAAAGAAATTTACACTTAAGCCTGAACTCCATAACTAACCCCCCAATTTCCTTGTCACTTATTCTGTTCTTTTTGTGGTTTCTCCTGTATCCTCCTTTCTGCTAGATCTCCCCAGATAGGGACCTCTCATTTCATAACATAGGCTTTTAGGATTCCTAGAGCATTCATTACAGCCACGCCTTATTAATTTATTAAACTTCTACAGTAGAACTGAAGGGTAGCTGCAACTAGGCAATACAACATTAGCACAAGCTCTGGTCATTCATTCTAAGCCTCTTGTTTAAGTAGTTTTTATGTCTGACCTTTTCTCTTCTTATATAATGTCATTGACTACAAAATAAAAGAGAGCAGATCAAATTCATAAAAGTGCAGCTTCAGTTTTCCTGGAAGTTAAGATCCTTCAGTCCTCTTAAAACATTTTTCTGCTTCCTGCTGGATTTCCTTTCCATAAATGGTCTGTCAATGAGAGTAGCCCATCTACCCAGACCCTTGGCTCACAACAATTTTCTTGCCTGCCATCCAGTACACATCATACATCACCACATCTCTTCAAAGGGATAATACATGGCTATTCTATGGTTTAAATATATTTTTATGTTCAGACTATTAGGTTTTTATAGTTTTTGCACTGCATCACTCTGTCTCTTTCTCTCTCTCTTCCACACAACACATGCTCTTCTAAGAGGTAACAGTTGCCTCACTTTAAGTTAGCTCATGGTCACAACTGACTGGCTGTTCAGGCTCCAGCTGTGTAGTTTATTCTGGTCACATACTACATCACCTCAGTTTTACAAATGATACTGAAGAACTGGTATATTCAACTAGTAAGACAGCTTCTAGTTATCTACATGTATACACACATTAGCATGTCCTTTAGGCACTGAATAACAATATTAAATATATATAATTACTAATTGATGTTTTGTATATTTTTACAGTTGCACAGTTGAACAACACTAAGCTTATAATTTGACATTTAGAAAATGAAAACCAGGCTGAATATACTGTTTGATTTTATTTCAGTATTCTGAAATCTAAGTTGTTTGGTGGTAGGTCTTTACCCAGTGTATGCACCATATGTTGTGTCTGTATGTCTTCCTATTGCATCATGCTTTTCTGAATTTTGTCCCATGGCATCATGCTGATAAGTATTTCTTGTCAGCTCTATTTTGGAATTAAGTTTTAAGTATGGCAGCTATGGAAGGTGTTGAAGGCATTCCAGTACTATTTGTGGCCTGGAATCAACCAGATGTGTTTAGGCTTGGCATTGGTTTTGAGTTTCAAACATTGGTTAGAAACTGCCTGAAATGCCAAAAGAAATACTGTATTCTGCAGCTGAAGAGAACTTTAGCATTCAATGAGTAGCTGACATCTCATGGAAAACTTTTGAAAAAAACCTCTACTTACACTTCTGCTTATATGACTTTTTTTTTTCTATTTGTTCATATAGGACAAACCCTCCAGTCCTTGAAGTCAATAGGAGTTTTTCCTGAGTAGGCCTTGAGGCTTTGGGCTCTTCAAATTGTAATTATCTTTGTTATCACAGTTGGTTGCTGTGTATGTGATCATTATGGATCCTGCTCCCTTTGTCCATGGCAAAATTCTCCTTGACTTCAAGAGCACTAAGTCATATGTCACAAACCTTTCTGTTATTGTTGCTATTAATATTCTCAATTTATATTATGTACTGAGTGTTTGGTGCTGTACAAATATAGAGGAAGGAATATTGAATTTAAATCCAACACAGGCATTTCAATTCAGGCATATAGCTTACTTAGGTGGAAGGTACAGTACAATGTCAAAAGTTGTGCAGATGTTTTGTTTTATTTTA